>NW_008349975.1:2328137-2359373 GCF_000622305.1 Nannospalax galili | reverse complement strand
TTAGTATTAAATTAGTATTATTATTTGAATGTTTTATTAACCTCAGATATTCCAAAATAGTATCACATACTTAGAAAAACGTCATAGAAACATTTTTTTGTCTTGAAAATCTTGCCAAACAGAAGAATCATTGTATTTTAGATTTTTCTATCATTCTTTTCCAAAGTTTATGAGTTTTAAAGTTTTAAAGTAGCTTTCATAATAACATATCTAGAACTAGAAATCTAATAAGCAGATTTAATAAATTAAATCACTAAATTATATTAAAAATACATTTCCAATAGTGGCACTTCTAACTTAAGCTTCCTAATGTCACAGAATTCTAGTGTAAAAGTTAGTCCTATCTTCCGCTGCCTTGTCATATTATGTTGAAGGAAATTCTTTTAGTGTTATTCAAAATAAAGACATTTTTATGAATTTATGAAATGTTTGATGAAAGATTAGAATGCTTTAAAATTAGTTTATTTGTAGTTTTTTCTACATTTTAGTATTTTCCATAAACTTAATTTGTATTCCTACATTTGAACTTCATTTTGTTTTGTAGTTTGTTTAAGGACTTGATAGTCCAGACTGGCCTCAAACACCTGATCCTCTGCCTCAACCTCCCCAGTGGTAGGATTACAGGTGCATATTACCACACCCAGATGATTCTATATTTGAACTAAACAAATTTCATATCTAAGCTTATTGGATATTTTTCATTAGGGTTAAAAATATAGAAATATTGCTTCAGTGTTTTCTTTGTCTCTTGAGTATTACTTAAGGCTCTTTGATGTATTATAGAATTTGGAGGCATTATTCTGATTTAAAAGAAAAAATACTTTCACTTTCAAATAATAGCTATTATCCATGTTCAGATTTGTATAGCAGTCTCCTAATCTGTATAAAATACTGTTTTCTGAGATACAGTTATTTTGTAAAGAATCCATGTTTTGGAATCAGTGTGTTAAACATGCTCAGTATTATAGCATGTGATATATGTAGTTGTGAGGTTATACTTTCTGTTTTAATTTGTTGTTGACATATGGTTTCTTGAGAAAGTAAGAGATTTGTCCCTTTATTTAGGGTTATTTCACAGTAGTTCATTGGTTATTTAATAGATTCTTTTTGGCTTCTTAAAATTAAAAGCTCTGAAATAAGACGTATTCAAATGTTACCTCTATTCATATTAGCTGTGTGACTTCGGGGAATTTTCTTGTCTATGTGTGTTATATGTTACACCAACATCAGAAATTTTTGAGGATTAACTAAGTTAATACAATTAAAACTTTAGACTAGTGCCCCACTTTTACTAATCACTAAGTCATAAGTCATTGATCTATTGCTTGTGCAATCAGATAATCATTCAAGAATATGATTAATCCTTGTAACTGCAATTCTTCGGTGCTATCATAATTATTAAGTTTATGGCACCTGTCATATTCTAGTAAACAAAATGTAAAGTTTAAAAATTTAAAATTTAGAAACGTGGAGTCTAATTCTGTATCATTTAATTTTATAACTATGATATTAATGTTTGCTTATCTTAGAAAATACAGTAACTTTTGATCTTATTTTCTCTTATTTTTCAGGTTGTGTAAATCCACTTGGGGTCACTGTTCTATATACAATAAGAACCCACCCCTAGGATTTTCCTTTAGAAAATTGTATATGCAGCTGGATGAAGGAAGCCTCACCTTTAATGCCAACCCAGATGAGGTAAGTGGAGAACATAATTTTTTGTTTCAGATGAACTTGTACTATCTTGCTGCAACTTTCTAATATTATAAATTTGTAGGTGAAATTGAAAATTACTGAACATGCCTTCTTAATCACTGAAAAATCAAGTTTCTCGTTACATGGCATAAAAACTGTCTACCTGCTAACTTTGTTTGGCAGCATTCTTGAGACATACAGTATTCTACTGGTCTGACATGCATATTAGTGGAAAGTGTAGCATTTTGTCAATGAAAACACAGAATATGTTCATCACATTTTATCTGCAGCATTTTCTTCATGTTGATCCTTTCTATTTAGTAATGATAATACATTTATCACATCTAATCATAGAGAATGTTATTCTAGTTTCCTACATAAAAATGTTCCATGTCAGAGATGACTTTAGGTTAAAAAGACAACTTAGCAGGTAAAGATGCAAGTCTGGCAATGTGAGTTCGATCCCCAGAACCCACATAAAGGTACAAGGCAAGAACTGATTCTATAAGGCTGCCCTGTAACATATGTATCCTCCACATATGTGCCATGGCGCATACACATACACACAATAATAATTTTAAAAATTAAAACTGAGCCAGGCATGGTGGCGCATGCCTTTAATCCCAGCACTCGGGAGGCAGAGCCAGGCGAATCTCTGTGAGTTCAAGGCCAGCCTGGTCTACATAGTGGTTAGACATCTTAGCAGGTAAAGATGCAAGTCTGGCAATGTGAGTTCGATCCCCAGAACCCACATAAAGGTACAAGGCAAGAACTGATTCTATAAGGCTGCCCTGTAACATATGTATCCTCCACATATGTGCCATGGCGCATACACATACACACAATAATAATTTTAAAAATTAAAACTGAGCCAGGCATGGTGGCGCATGCCTTTAATCCCAGCACTCGGGAGGCAGAGCCAGGCGAATCTCTGTGAGTTCAAGGCCAGCCTGGTCTACATAGTGGTTCCAGGACAGCTGGGGCTATAGGGAAACCCTGTTTCAAAAAGACCAAAAAAAAATTAAAACTGAAAACACACACACAGACCTAAAATATTCACTTCTTAATTCTGTTATAAAGTTGATATTTAATTCTTTTATAATATAAGAATGATTGAACTCTGAAGAAAATTCTTTCACTGACCTTTACATATTTTTGTTTTAATGTATCTTGAAAAAAATCCTATTTTCAGAAGTGTCTCTGTATCTAGTGGACTTATTCAGATCTAGATGGACATGATGTGGCACTCTGAGTCCTTCTGGGTGCTTTGTTTGCTGTAGAAAAACTTAGCTGCAATTATTTTAGTTTAATAATTTGTAAATGATTTTCATTTGTTTTAATTATATTGAGTTTTTGAAATTATGGAACCAAATATTTTCTAAAATTATATTGTTTGTTATAATTAAGGAAATGTTCATCCAATATAAAATTTTATGCATAAATGTAAAATGCTTTTAGAAATATAGTATAATAATTAGTGACACTGCATTTTTAAATAAATTTTCACTTATAACATATGGTTTCTTAATTTTTTCTTGTACATATGTAAAAACTGAATGTCACTGTTAAACACATGCTTTATCCTTTAGACTTATCCTTACAGACATAACGAATTACATACTGTACAGCCTGCTATAGTGTTGAAATTTTGATACTCATTTTCTTTCTTTTCTTTCACCATTGTTTTCAAGAAGTAGGCAAAATTCTAATGCTTCTGTTGGTGGTATTGTTATTGGTTTAGAGTTTTTGAGACATGGCCCCATATAGCGCAGGCTGGCTTGTGTTTGCTTCTCTATGTAGCCCAGACTGCCCTTAAATCCTGGTTTGCCTGCCTCAGCTTCCTGAATGCTGGGATTACAGATAGTATGCCTCCATGTCCAGCAAAAACTATTCTTAATGAAAATGGAATCATTTATTGAAAGCTAAAGTTCAAACTACACCTTTGAAGCCATTATAATACCAGTCTGTAGACTGATGACCATTCTTTAGGAAGGTTAGCAAGTATAGAAATTTTCATGTCTTAACCCTTTATTATAATTTTCTTGTATTTATTATACAATATAATTGCTTTGACTTTATTCTTAGTCAAGTCCCAGGTATCTTCCTTGTAGACAGGTAGCATTAGCATTCACCTTTCAGATCTTGCACTGTGGCACAACCGCTCTCGACAAGAGATCCTGCTGTAGTATGTATTCAGAGACTGGAGTGACTTCAGAGACATCGTTATGTTTAGTTACAATTAGGCATTATTTGCTGATTAAAACACTTCATATGATGAGCTTTCTAATAAAAAACGTTTTGCACTAGTCTTTTTGGCAATTAAGTGATGTCTGTTGGAGAACTGAGGCACAAGAGTATAGGGTTTTGCTTTAGAATGTGTAAGAATCAGGAGAGACAGCTTTGTAAACCCTAATCTTAATATACTGAATTTATTAAATGTTACTGTCTTCTATTATAAATTATACTGATGCTGAGTCAAACTATCATCTTTAATTCATATGAGTTAAACAAATGTTACATTATAAGCAAAATACAACTTGATAAGCACCATTTCAGATTATAAATCAAAAATTAGTATATCATTACTGATACTGATTATAGTAAATAATTGTTCCTTGCTAAATGCGTTCCAATTTTTAAAAGCAAATTATAGTCATTCTTTTTATGAAAAGAAGGAAAAATGCATATGTTCTCATATATTAGTATATGGGCTAGATAGTTTAAATGTTAAATTGGAAAAGTTTGACATGAAAATATGTGTACATTTTCAGCTATATATATTAAAAATAGATTTCTTGTTACTAACTCCTAAAATAAGGCAGGGGGAGATAATACTCAAAGTCCTTTTTTTAATATGACAAGAAGTTTTTAAATTTTTAATCAAAAGATTTTTAGAACGTCAGTTTACTTTTCCATCCTACCTTCCATTGTTATTGAGAGTTGGCTGTATTTTCTTTTTCTTCACTCACCGAGATGTTTTAAAAGTATTGTAGACTGTGCCTGAATGAATTCACCATTCTAAAAGGGCCATAAGTTTTTCCGAGAGACATAGAACTGAGCCATTCAAAGATTCTGTGGTTCCAGATTCTGAGTCTGTGCTTTTGTAAATATCAGTACTTAGCACACATTGCCTACAGCAAAGTAGAATTCTCTCTTAACCAGAATGTACTTAGGAAAGAAATAGGCAAAATAAAAGGGGGTCATCTAAATACATTTAATGTGTTCAGAAAAATGAGGGGAAATGTTTTAATGACTGTATCCTAACTTTTGTTAATAATATAAGCTCAGATTGTAAAGTGTTTACTAAGTGAAGTCTTAAAAATTAAAATCATATAAAATATTTATCAGAAAAGATGTTTTTATAGAACTTAGCCATGTGAGTCCTATGTTAGCCAAAACACTGGAATGACTTGTACAGAGGTTTCTGAGTGTTAGAAATCAGAGTACTTTTTGGAGATTGATTTTTTTTTTTATTCCCCCCACTCACTGGAGCACTGTCATCAGACATCTTATACTGGGTTCATCTGATTGAGCAGTAAATTACTTTGGATGGTATATTCAAATATAAATGGTGTTTATTGCAGGTGCCTGAGATGAGATGTATTATTGTTGACTATTAAAAAAGTGTATTTTCCATAATTTCTAGTTTTGTACTTAACATTTTCATAGCAAGCATCATTAAAATATAAAAATAAGAATACTTACAGCCACAGGGAACAAGATTCTCCAAAGGACACCGTTCATGTCACGGATATGGGTAACCAAACTCCATAGCAACTGCTGGCAGTGGCTCATGGGGTGGGGGAGAACATCTGCACAATTTGTGGTACGATTATCTAGCACGCTGTTGTTGTGTGCATGACATTGTGATCTCAGCTGTATGTAACGTCTTGATCTTGTGCATGAGCTTGTGTACTTTGTGGCAGATGATCACATTCTAGTAAAATAATGTGCTGAGCACTCTCTGTTTACATTAAGTTGTATTTCTCTTGCATGTACAAGTTGTGTGTGTCAGTTTTATTCTACTAAAAGTGTTGTAATAAAGTAATTTTAGTTACTGTCCAGTAAACTATATTTCTGTGTTCCATTTTGTATTACAACATTTTCTTGACATAATTATCCTTAACTCTAGAGTCTGAAGAACTGGTAATAAGCATAGTGTAATATCTCCATAAACATGTTCTGAACAGTCTTTTAATGTTATGGAGTCAGATTTTTTTAAAGTATTTTAGCTATATAAGTATATTTCTCCTGTATTCATATAGAACAACATAAATGCATATAATTTTATGTATTTTAACAGATTGATCTTGGATAAAGATAAAGATATCTTAAATTTGATTTATATATAAATAAATATTCATAATTTATTGTTAAAACAGCATATTCTTTTTGCTGTTAAACTAGAACATTTTTAAGTTTTAATTATAGGAAGATCTTAGGAGTTCACATTATTGTTATTAAATTTGAAATATGTTTTTTTACTGTACTATATGCCACAAAATGGTTATTATCATTACTTCTTAGTGAACAGTGTTGAAAAATAGCTTCAACTTTTATCCTTAAGGATAAACAGTCTTTAACTGGTTTATTAAAATATACAGATAGGCATTTCTCAAATATATTCTTTAGGAATACATGTCTGTGATAGATTGCCTTATTTTCTAGCATAACTATTTAAAGCCTGTAATGCATCCTAGACATGGTATTTGACAGGTAGATGTAGTATGTAGCCTTATCCAAGTTTATTTGATTTAATAGTATTTGTTTTTGTTAAAGGAACATTCCAGAGAACACATAAAAATATACTAATACAGGGTATCTGTAATCTTACTGTGTTAAGTAAATGTGAAAATGGTTGAGATAGCATACTGTTTATTTTCGGCTATCTGATATCATCTCTCTGATGAAACTCTGTTGCTCTATAATTGCTTGTTTATACTTCACCTAGAATCTCTATTATGAAATCTGTGTACCTATAATTTATTTTCTTTTTCATAGTCTGATAGTACTTACTATTTTTTCTAATGCCAGAATTTTGTTGGGTTCTCACAGGGTGAGATATTTTACATGTTCTGTATTTTTATTGTTTTCTAATTTGTTAAGGAAACTGTTAACTTGCAAAATAAATCTCTGTATTGAAATTCAAGAAATTATCTGTAGACTGATACAGATGTCCAAGTGAAGTAATTTGATATTAATAGATGATTCTTAATTAAATCTTTGATGTCTCATTCTCTGTGAGCTATATTAAATCTAAGAAGGATCTCCTGAATTTCAAGTGCCGGCTAACAGGCCATTTAGGTGCTTTCTTTTTTTCTGGAAAAATACATTGGCTTTTGAAATTTTAATTGTACCTCTATAGACCTAAAAATTTTACTTTGTCTTTCTAAGTAGTCTTTCAGTCAAAAATCTACATGATAAATAATAGGGCATAAGTCAGATTGATAGTAAGATGTGTGTATCTTGAACTGTGTTTTATAGCCTAGAAAAAGGAAACTTGACTTTCTAATTCTTGACTAGGATATGACCTAAAGTCTGTCTTCGAATAATAGAGTCCTCAGTACCCTTCAGTACACCTCTCAGTGCCACCCTTTACAAACTGCTATTTTCAGTGTACAGTGCTTGCATGTACTAGGTAGAATGCTTTGGCTACCAGGAACAGAGAGCTCAAGCTCATAGTGACTTAAATTGTACACATTTCTTTGCTTTTAACAAGTCTCCAGAGGGGTGTACCACAGTGATAAAGTGATCTAGTTGTGGAGTCTGTTGACTTTTGTGATCTCTTGGTACCAAGAGGACTGGTACATCTCATAACATTGCATTTTCATAACAGTGCTCTCAACATATAGAAGGCAGAAGCCACTTCATTCTTAGATTCCTTATATTTCCTAGGTTTAAAAACACTTTTTCTGAATCCTTCAGTATACATGTGCTTATTTTGTAGTGAACAGGACTGAATCACATGAACACTTCTGGAGCAATAGAGTAAAGAAAAGAAAAAGATTACATGATTGATTTAGGTCTGAAATTCAGGAATTACTTCTAAGACGCTAAAAGTAGTACAAAAAGGGACACACACAGCCTTTGGGTAAGCATCCCTAACACCATTTAATGAGTGAGCTCCTCACAAAGCTTCTGATTCTGTTGCCCCAAGTTCTGGTGTCTGCTGCGTTAGCAGCCCCATACCCAAAGGAAGAGTATTGACAGCAGAAGCCACAACCATTTCATTTGATAGGTGACACTTCAATTTTAAATTCTACCACTGAGCAAATGGTCAAAAAGACAAGAACAAAGGTCTAAAGTGGTTGAACCTCCTTCTCAGAGGGCTATTCCTGCACACTAAGGAAAAAGGATAGAAATGGAACTCCAGGGATGTATTATAACTCCTAACATGACAGTATTCTATGGTAAAGGTAAAATTAAGTTGTTGGAGAGATGGCTTATCAGGTAGAGCAATGGCTGCTCTTGTAGAAGAACCTGATTTGATGCCCAGCACCAATATGGCAGCCAGCAGCCATCTTTAACTCCAGTACAAAGAGATCCAATACCCTCTTCTGATCTTCATGGGCATTGCCCGCACCTTGTGTACCTACATATGCAGGCAAAACACTTGTACACATAAAAAAAAAATTTTAAGGTAAGTTTAAAAAAAATTATGGTTCCCCTTTCCCCATGCTCGAGAAAGAACCCCTTCCAGCTACATTCCCAGTCTGTAGAGCTAAATATAGAGTATTCTAAGGTGATGCTGCTGATGTCATGTTACTGGGCTTTTCTGGTGATCCAGTTCTGACTCAGGCATCCCAATTCTGATGTGCATTCATATGTAATGATGAGACCATCTGCAACTGTCTTGCAGTCATGAGGACTATTAGCAACACATTGAGAACAGAATATTGGAAAGAAAAAAATTGAGCCTGAGATACTTATCAGTAAACTTAACTTTTTAAAGCAAATTTATCCTTTTACCTGATTTGAATCAAATTCCTTTTGTTGGCTGCCCAAAGTTCTAGTGCATTATTATCATTATTGTCCAACCCCATAGAAGTTTGATAAATGATCCTGAATGCAAATTATTTTTAAAACATTGTTAGTAAAGAAGCACCTCATTTGCATATGAAATTTGATCAGAGTGAAATGACAATGAGAGAAACTCCTCCAAACACAGCTTAACTAGCTTCTCCCTAGACAAGGGTTAGCAAGTTAGTTACATGTCAAGTCGTGCTAATCTGCAGGCCATCCTTTTTTAGTATAGTGTGGTATAAGTATATATTAATTGCATATGTATGAAGTATGTATATATGTCTTTCTTGTCTGGTTCATGAGATAATTTTATCGTTAAGAAGCCAAACTTACTCTATTCGGTCAACTTCAGTTTCTTCTTTGGTGCCCTCCCCCTCCCTTCTCCAAGAGTCATTGCAATACATAGTTCAGAAGCAGTCCACAGAGGCTTGTGCCAAGTAAACCTTTTTCAAAGAGAATTGGATTTCCCATAGTTGGTGCATCCTGTCAGACTGCCTGGTATGTTTTCCACCTGCTTCTCATTATTCTATTGTAGATGCTAATTTGCTATCTTAGTGTGAATTGTCAGGAGTGAAAATTAAGTGAAATTAGTTGACAGTGTGTTGCTGGATAGTATATTGCTTGCTAAAATGAGCAAGATTTTGTCTTCATTTGAATTACACTTTTGTTTCCAATATAGATAAATATTCTTAGAAAGTTTACAGTGTTACATCAAATATTTCAAGTATATTTCAAAGAAAAGTATGTTTTCCATTCATTTCTTTCAGCATATTCTACCTGAACACGTTGAAAATGTCTTCTCTTGCTTCATATAATTTCAGAGAAACTCAATATCCATTTCTAGATTTAATGGCTAAGCAGTTGCCTCTTTACTTGTCTTTAATTTAGCAATTGCTGTTACCAAATTGACAGTACATGTCCCATTGAATCCTGGCAGCTGTACAAAAAATATAAATAGCGTTTTCCCTCACTTTAGATCTCTTCAACTATAAGGCATCCATCAACTTAATTACAGCTTTTGAAATACAGGAATAACACAAACACTACATTAATTTTTTTTTTTTTTTTTTTAGATTTTTTTTTTTTTTTTTTTGAGATGAGGCTTGGTCTCATTATGTAGCCCTGACTGGCATGGAACTCACCAAGCTGAGACATCTTACAGACATCTTTCTGCCTCTGCCTCCTGAGTGCTGGGATTAAAGGTGTTCACCACCACACCTAGCCAATAAATGGATTTCTTAACTAAATGACTACAGTGTAATCCATAAGATTATATAGTGTCATCTTTCATATCATAAAACTTTTAAGGATGCCTTCTTTAAAATCAAAATCTTAAGATTGAGAACAATTTTAGGTCACTAGTTGTTACATATAGCTTCAGAATGATGAGTTGCTTCTAACTATCTGGAACAGTGCTCCATCGTTTAAGAATTTACAGTGTGCAGGCCTGGAGAGATGGCTCAGTAGTTAAGAGCACTGGCTACTCTTGCAGAGGACCTGGGTTTGGTTCCAGCATCCACATGACAGCTAACAGCTGTCTAATTCCAGTTTCACGGGAATCCAACACCCTCTTCTGACCTCCATGGGCATTACACAGTATTGGTGTACCTACATGCATGCAGGCAATACACTCTTACACATAAAATGAAATTAATAAATAAATCACTTTTAAAAAAATTTACAGTTTGAGGCATTTGGATGTGTACTGAGGAGGAACTGTTACTAAGTATCCTTCCTTCCTTCTTTCCTCTTTCTTCCCTCCTTCCCTCCTTCCCCTTTCCCTCCTTCCCTTCCTCCCCCCTCCTTCCCTCCTACCCCTTCCCTCATTCCCTTCCTCCCTCCCTCCCCCTTCCTTTCTTCCCCTCCCTCCCTCCCTCTCCCTCCTTCCCTCCTTCCTTCCCTCCTTCCTTCCCTCCTTCCTCCCCTCCCTCCTTCCTTCCCTCACTCCTCCCCTCCCCCTCCTCCCTCCCTCCCTCCTTCCTTCCTTCCTTCAAAAGGGTCTCACTGTTTAGCCCTGGTTAACCTGGAACTTGCTATTTATACCAGGCTTGCCTGAAACTCCCAGAAAGCCACCTGCCTCTGCCTCTTGAGTGCTGGAATTAAAGGCATGTGCTAGTACACCCATCTATGTCTTGAGCTCTTACCAGTTATGTAACTTTTATTTTGGTCAAGTAAGCTCTGTGCTTCAGCTTCCTCATGTGTAAAATAAGTACAATACTAGTGGCATCATGATGATTAAGTGAAATAGGCATGTTAAATGCTTAGTGCTTCTAACTACTCACCAAAATAGATCTAGATATTTATACTACAGGTACAGGTACAGTACCATAATTCAAAGGGCCAGATCCTGCTCTGGGCCTTGAAGTTCTAGAGTGTTTGGACTCTTGTAGATAACTTTGCAACTTAAAGGCCTTTATGAAGTCTGTGCCAGTCAGTCCCATATCCTCAAGCTTTGGTGATACATTTTGCCTTTAGTTGGAACTAGGACATAGGAGCCATCTTTTTTATACATGGTAACATTTTGCTTCACTGAATTTGCTCCTCTGTCATTAAGGCTTTTAAAAATAGTTAATTACTAAAAATGCATTTCAGAGATGTTAAATATTCATAAGAATCTAGAAAATATAAAAGTATAATTTTATTTATTTATGAGTTAGATGGATATGCACATATTCCAAATGCAATATTTGTATGTGATTTTTTTTATAGAGCAAGAATTCTAAATTAGTAAATATTAGTGTATAAATGTCACTTTTTTTCATTAGTTTGAATTGTTGATTAAGCATACTTTAAGCTAATGGATCTTCACTGTGTGTTGTTGATTAGAATGTTTTCTTTTTCAGTTTTAGAGTCAGATTAGAGATAGCATGTGCTTTTCTAAGAATTTTACCTCAGCTGTGAGCAACCTTTTCAGTTACAATTACAATGACAATTGCTATGTTTAATTGTTAGTAGTGATTTGTGATTCCGGAAAGAAGGTCATAGCTATCATTGTAATGATGCACTCTAACCACTGTTATAGGGACTATTAGTAACTCACAGATGTTGCTCATTTTTTGTTTCAGGCTATTAAAACTAATGAATGGAGCTTTTAATTGTTTAAAATTTTAGACAATGAGGTCCATATTACTGCCAAATAGTATCGCTTTCTCTCTTTTGAAAAACAAGCAGAAAAACATCTTCCCTATATCCCCTCTCAATTTTCCCTAGGCTCCTTTGAGGGTGTTTTCCATTTTAATTTAGATTTTCATTTAACTGTTCTCTTTATATGAAACATCCTTCTTGACATATTGTAGCTATAAGGCATTTCAGGTATATATGGTCTATAACTTAGCAATTTTCATCATGCTACATTTTAATTAATGAAAAGTGCTGGGGGCCAAAAATCCTTGCCAATTTAAACAACATTCATAAGTAATTGATTTACCACACTCAAGCCAGAATAATCTGATTCTTCCCCATCCTCTGGATGAAGTGTGATGCTATGATGTCCCAGTTTGCTTCAGTAACCACTGAATTGGCTACAACTGTCACTTCTCCCACAGTGTGGACAATGTATACCCTCTGTTCTTAACAAGAGGGGGAGACCCAGGTTTGCAGCTCTTAGTGTACCCTTTCATCTTAGTTCTGGGCAATACAGAGCTTTCCAGTGAATAGCTTCATTGTGGGCATATCAATGAGAAGAAAGCTTACTACTCTTGTGAAATAATCTTTCTTCAAAAGAGAACTTAAAAAACCTGCTGTATTCATTAGTCTTTGAATTTAGCAACTAGATTAAGAATAACAATTATGTATGAGCATTTTAAATTATCATCAATAAAAGTGTAGGAAAGTTTTAAATTTTCTCTCTGTCCCTCCAAACGATAATTTAGCCTTTGGAACAAAGTAGTAGTTGATAGATTATCAGGAAAAATGAATACAAATCTGTTACTGTGCAGAAATATGGAAGCCATATACAAATTATGAAAGTTAACTAAAAGTGACAGATGATCAGAGCTTAAATATCATTTTGAGCTTCAGAGAGAAACTGGGACTTGAGGTGGGGGTGGGAGAATTGCAGACAATTCACCTCGCAAAGCTTGGCTTATTATGATTCTCAGAGAATAGTTATCAGAAAACTACTTATAGTAATCTCTGTCCTATATCCTTAATCTCTCCTGGGAAAATCTGTCTCTGTATTCTTAATCTCTCCTAGGAAAGGATTTGTCTTGGGCAGTCAGGGGATATCGGATAGATTAAAGCCTCTATGCCCATCCAGCTTGATAATACAGACAAATGTAAAATTTTGGGGGCAAAGGGACAACTTTTCAGAATCATTCTTATATCTGTAACGTCTCCGAAGAACCACTTGGAAATACGCTAAAGCAATATATTTTGAAATGGCCCATTTTGATTGCCATCAAAAAGATACATCACTTCTGAATTGTGTACTAAAGGTCATTAAGCAGGCAAGAGAGCCGTGCACATTTACAGGGGGAGAAGATGTTGCAGAGCAGTGTGTACAAGGAAACGAACTGACAAGAGAAAAACAGTCCTAAGTTTGTCAGTAATAAATCTGTGTTTATTTCACAAGTAAGAAGAGTGATTTTTTTTGCTTGCTAGTGAATTTCCCCAGATAAATTATTCTTAACTATTCAAGTTCTGTTGGTTTCTTTTTCTTTTTTTAAATTTTCAATCCTTGATTAAGTAGGGAGGGTAAGAACAGCTAACTGAACAAGGTCACGAGTTTTTACCTACCTAGCCACTCTGCATGCTGAAGGAAAGAAGGAGGCTGTGTGAGTAGTCGCCTTGACCAGTGGCTTGTTTTCATTTGACCTGTGGCAGGCTGGTCAGATGTGCTTCGTCTGCTACTCGTATTATAATGAAGTGTATCTCTTAATGTTTTCTTTTACCTTTATTGTGAAATATCACATCTCAATTTGAACTTCATTTGTTTTATTTTCTACTGTGGTTGAAACACGTATGTGAAAACAAATATGTCCATTTTCATTGTAAAAAAAAAATAGAAATCTAGGTTTAACTATTTTGTTTTATAGTTTTTTGCTAAAATTAAGTATTGTGCTTTTCTTTAAGTCTTTAAAATATCCTTTTAAAACAAAAATCAAATTCAGTTTGTAGTTGTTTTCTATTATCTACAAAGCAGACTTATCATCATAGTTACTGGATTTCCCAGTGTATAAAAGGAACACTTTGAGGTTGGAGAGATGACTCTGGTTAAGAGCACTGGGTGCTCTTGCAGCAGACCCAGCTTTGGTTCCCAGCATCTACATGGTGGCTAGCAACTCCATAACTCTAGATCTAAGGGATATGATGCTCTCTTCTGGCTTCCATGGCCATTGCATAATACAGGTGCACTTTATGCATGCAGGCAAAACACACTTGAATTTTGAGTAAGACTACCTAAATCCATCTTCTTTTCTCTCTCTCTCTCTCTCTCTCTCTCCCCCTCCCTCCCTCCGTCCCTCCCTCTCCCCCTCTCTCCCTTCTCTTTCCTTTCTTTTTAAGACAGAGTCTCATTCTGTAGCACAAACAGAATGGAACTCCCTACCTTACCTAGGCTGACCTCAGACTTAATAATTCCCCTGTCTCAGCCTCCTGGCTTCTCTGAGTGTGGTGAACATCACCATGCCCACCCCAACTAATTTTTTTCTTCTAAATTTTTTACTAGGCTGTTCTTTGGGAAGTTAAGAATATGACCTAGTCTGTAATGGTTTGGTTATACTTGTGATTGATTTCTTGGTACTGCCTGTGATACAATACTTCTGCCAGGTGTCTTTACCAGCAGGCACTGTTCTATACTAGCAGTCAGTACTTTTCACTATGCATACCTAATTTTCTAGAATTCACTCTTATCCAGTAACTATTTACTGGCTATGAATATAATAGGGAAGATGTGCTTTTCTATGCTGGGGGGTCAAAATCTTGTCTTTTGTACATCTTGTGAGTGCCAGGCAAACACTGCACCACTGCTACTGAGCTATATTTCCAGCCCAACTTCACCTGGACTCCTACTGCTGCTTGCTGCTTGGCCCTCCTTTAGTTTATCCTAGTAGGTTCCCACTTTTACCCTGTTACTGTTACTAATACAAATCTTCACTGCTTTGCTCATGATCCCAAAGCTTGCATCTTTTATAATCCAGATGTCCTTTCTAAGAAGGAAACCAATATGGGCTCAGTATTCACTTTTCACATTCCTAATATATCTGTCCCTGAACCGGTGCTTCTCCCCAGGCTTCTGTCCAACAGGCTTAGGCAACTTTGTGAACGCTAATGTAGGTTTAGTCCGCTCCCTGCCCTCTTCCACCTGCTTTGCTGCTCCTGAGGCAGAATCTTTCCTACTCATCAGCCTTTTTCCTTTCTCTCTTAACGTTCTGTCTTCCCACATACATAGGTCAAAATTATCATTTGCTTCTTCTTCCCATTGATTTTACCATCTCTCCCCTTTGTACTGAAGTTTTCAAGTTAGTGTGGGCTCAGTCTCTGTACCTTCAGCTCTTTTCCTTATTTAATTGTTTGCTTAGACTTGAACTTTACCACTTTGTGGAGAGACATCTTGAAAATCACAACTGTCTTTTCTCCTAGTCACTAAGACCAGTGCCCTCTTTCTCCATTTTAAATCTTTGAACTATCAAGAGGAACTTGTCACGTTTCTTTTGTTAGTCATTTTAATGTCTTCACAAAAAATCCCTGGTTTTTCACTATTTACGAAACTAAGGCTGTGAAACTTTAAGTATACTGTTTATTTTCACATCATCCGGCGACAGAGCCACAGTTTGGTGCTACTTCTTAAATTTATGCTTTTACTATCTCTAGTAATTGCTTCTTTTGTACAGTGTTCTTTTTCTTTTTTCTTTCTTTCTTTTTTTGTGTCAGGGTCTTACATTATAGGCCCAGATAGCCTAGAACTCGCTGTGTTTCTTTCACAAGATAGCCTAGATTTGTGGCAGTCCTCCTACCTCTGCCTCCCAAGTTCTGAGATTATAGTGTAGGCCACCATGCTGGGCAGATAATTACCTTTACTTTTTTTAAATCTCAAAGACTGTTAGCTTCGGAGACATTTCTCTACCATCCTCCTTTCTTCCTTCTGATCTTTCTTGTGTATTCATAGAATATATATTAACATATATGTATATTTCCTCTGTATCCTAAATAGTTGCCAGTTGCTTATTAAGACTTTCTAGTTAATCTACTACCATTACCTCAATTAAACCTTTCTTTCTCCTCCTCCCCCACACTCTTCCCTCTCTCTTGTCCTGGGATCAAACCCAGGGTCCTGCCTGTGCTAGACAAGTACTGTAGCATTGACCTAGCCCTCGTCTTCAACACCCTCACCTCTTTGTTTGTACACAGGGTCCCATATAGCCCAGGCCATTCTCAGGCTTGTTATGTAGCAAAGGCTGATCTTCAACTTCTGATCCACCTGCTTCCACCTCCCCAAGTGCTGGAATTATAAGTGTGCAACACCACACCCTGTTTCTTTGTCTGTCTTTAGGTGGTACTAGGGATCAAACCCAGATCTTCATGCTAGGCAAGCACTCTACCAGCTGAGCTGCATCTCTATCCCCATTACTTGTTTGTGTTAGCAGTCATATTTTGGTAGTCATTCCCCTCTTCATCAAGCCAGAAACACTGGTTATCTTTCAGTCTACAATGTCCTGTGAACTGCTAGCCAGCATTTTTATCAAACACACTTCTTATTTTTTATTTATGTAGCATTCGGAATCTATTTATTCCTTCCCACTGCTACAGCCCTTCCACATGCTCGAGACTGGATAGTTGTGGGAGCTCACTTCCTAATTATCTTCCATTACTTCTCTTTTATTATTTCACATCTCCATGGGGGATGCATACATCCAAGACCTGAAACTTTGCCTGAATCTGTCACTAATAGTGGATTTAGATATGCTATGTGTTTTTCTTCTATCTCTATAACTATGGTAAAGTTTAATTTATCAGTGATGAACAGTAAGATACTAACAACAGTATTAATAAAAAATGTTTGGGATTAGAGAGATGGCTCATCAGTTAAGAGCACTGGCTGCTCTTAGAGAGGACCTAGGTTTGATTCCCAGCACCCACATGGTGGCTGACAACCATCCATAACTCCAGTTTCAGGGGATTCAGTGCCCTCTTCTGACCTCTGTGGGCACTGCATGACACAGGTGTACTGACCTACATGCAAACAATACACTCATACACATAAAATAAAGATAATAAAATATTTTTTAAATAGAAATGTATAATTATATATATATATAATAAAAAGTGTGCAGCTGTGCTCTCAAATACAGCTTTTAGTACTTCCACTTTTTCATTTGAAGGAAGCACTTTTTATGAGTTCCTTTTGTTAGCATCACCATTAGTGTGCTTAAGGGACATTTTTAAGTAAAATACAGGTTATGTGAATGTATGCACTATGACATCAGGACAGTAGCTCTGATAACCAGTATGGGACTTGTATTACATACAGTGGGACAGGTATCAGATGAGGTGGAGCGGGACAGCAGGGGATCTCCTCACACTACTCAAAGTGGTTATCAACTTAAAAGTTATAAAGTATTTCTGGAATTTTACATATTTGGACTGTGGTTGACTGGATAACTGAGCCCAGAAAGCAAAACCACAGAAAGGATAGTCGTTTTGTCAAATCCATGTTGTAGACTATTGTTTCACCTTGTTACATAACCATCAGATGCTTCCACCTATGTATGGCTATAAAATTGAAATTTTGCCATAAAATTGAGCACTACTGTACAATCTAGTTCCAGGGTTATTCTCAAATCCGAGATATTTCTCCTTCTTTCCTGAAAATAGCTCGACTTTGCCTCTTATATTGCTTTTACTCTCATGATACAATATTAATATGCTTTTCTCTAATGTTCCCTCATTCACTCCTTCAAATCTTGTCCAAGTGTAGATCTCAGAGTAATTATTCCTGGCATTGGAGTATTTAAGTGCTATTTTACACATTCATTTAGCTACCTTGTAACATTAAATTATCATAGTAGGTGTATTTTAGCTATTTATGTGTAAATACCTGTCTTACACTACTCAGGGCCTATTACTAAATAATGTGTAAAGCTTTTAAGATCCGCATATGCACATATTTATGTAAATAAGCATAGATACACATGTATCTATTTTATAAACTAGCCTATGGGTATCCATCATTATATCTAACTATAAAATTCAAATATTTGTCAAAAGAATCTTTTTTTTTTTTTTTTTGTGAGATGGCTCAGTAGGTAAAGGTACCTGCCTTCAAGCCTGACAACCTGGGTTGGATCCCTGCATCCCTCATGGTAGAAGGAGAGAACTGACTCCTACAGGTTGTGCTGTGACCTCAACACAGGCACTCTGGCACATGCCTGCTCACAACAACACCACACGCACACGCGCACACACACACACACACACACACACACACACAAATCTAATAAGAACATGTTTAAAGAACAAATCTTGTCTTTATGCTTTGGTGCTGGCTCCCCCCAGGATTGACACCATCATCATTTATTGTTCGGTATCTGACAAACATGTCTTAGGATTTTCCTCAAGGGAAAACAAGTAATTCTAAAAGTTGAACAGGATAGAATTTGCACATAGAAATTAAAATTTAAGTAAATAAATAGTAGTAAGTTTGAAACAAGTTTATTTTGAAAAAGTTTAAAAATAAGCAAATGACAGCCTTTGAACAACTGAACTGTAGCTTCAAGCATGCCCTTTCTTACGTGCTACTGCTCTGAGCTGCCATCAATGGTTTTGCTCCTGTACGTACATAGAGTTGACCTGCCATCCTTAGGTGACCTTCGGGTATTTACTGTTTTCAAAATTAGGATATTAACCGGACTGGAGAGATGGCTCAGCAAGTAAGAATACTTGCTGTTCTTTCAGAGGACCCAGGTTCAATTCCCAGCATCCATGTGACAGCTAACAAACATCTGTATGTAACTCCAGTTCCAGAGGATCCAATGCCCTCTTCTGGTCTCTACAGGCATTGCACGACATAGGTGCAGGCAAAACGTACACATAAAATAAAAATAATAAAGTATTTTTTAATTAGGATATTAAACATTACATGAAACATTATTCTGGAAAATACTTCCACAGAGATTCCATCAGAATCAGAGGGATCCATTGCCCAAAAAGAAGCTAAGATCTTCATGAAAACTATGCACAGCATCTATGCTTTACTCTGTATTTCCAGTCTTTCAGATGTCTGAAAGTCTTTAACTTTCTTTCTAAATATTTTATTTGTTTCAATACCCTTACATGCCTGTTATATAACAGATTTTGCACCCTTCAGTCTTACTGGGTTCTAATTTCTTCTATCTAGATAAATTGTCATGAGCCAATTGGCCTAACTTTCAATGTTGTGCAATTGTACAGTGTGATTATATATTCTTTACTGAGCTGCAGTTTTTTTAATAGAAACTATATATATTAGCATATCTAATATCAGTGCTCATGATTTCCTTTACTTATGCATGCATATCTCTCTCATACATGCATGTGCATATGCACATTTCTGAGAGTTCTGTCCTGACTAATCACTAGTGTGCTTTGTGGTCCAGAAACCTACCATTCTTCAAAAACTTCATTAAAAGCCCCAAATACTTAAAACAGTTGTTACACGAAAGTACAGCTGTTTAATAGGTCTAATACTGTGGTATATTTTTCCATTTCATTGTTACATAAAAAGATAGAATTCAGATGACTGCCTGCATGCTTACTAGAGAAAATTATAATAATCCAGCTCAAGGCTTTTTTCTCTTTGTCATCCTTAGCATTCACTTTGCAAGTCCAATATAATCTTCCTCTCTAGAGTAATCTTTGGCCTCATAAAAGCAATAAAGTTAGCTCGTTTCAGATTGTTTTCCCAGTTTTCAGGATAGGGCTTAAAAATCTCTTGTGTACGCTCACTCTTGTATTCAATTGATTTTGGAGAACTTAAGTTAAATAAGTAAATTCTCAAAATACATATTCCATAAAAATGAGAAATGACCAACAGTATATTTATGAAGTATATTTTTGTGACACTTAATGAGCTGAATACTAAGGATACTTTGTAACTAAATAGCAAGTCATATTAAAATAGTAAGTGATGTTAAAATGCCATACATCATATATGTACAGAATTCTGTTCCTCTTAACGGATCATGTTAATGACTTTATGCATAATTTTAGAGGTAAACTAGAATTAATTTTATATCTCTTAAATGGTAATTTAGATATAAATAAAAGTAATGTAATATTTAACATTCCTTTGTCTTTAAATCACTTCAATTAAAATTAAACACTGAAAATAATTTTAAAATAATTTTATCCTTTTAGGTACAGCAATTTGGGAAATAATACCTCAGCTTTTGCTAGGTAGATAAGTAAACACAGTCAACTCTCAATCATTCAGACTAAAGGAGGAAAGGATGGAACAGGAATTGCCATTTTTCTAGCCCCTGCCCCTTCAGACATTGCTGAGAGCCTCATTCCAAACAAAGTTTTTTGCTTTCCATCTTGATCATGGCACATTTCCTAACCCTTATTTCCAAGGATTCCATGAAATATGGCTTATAATTGAGCTGACAGGAAATTTTCATGCTATAATCTGTTCCTCTTTATGTACATTTTTAAAGTCACTGCCTTAGCTCTTACAGTATTAAAGACATGAAAAGTTGATAACATGCTATTAAGATGCTGATGACTCATAAAATAGTTTTATATAAAACGTCTTATCTTTGAATTTCGATTTTCAGATAATTATAACATTTCAAAAGCATTACCTCATGGTACCAAATTGCTTTTTAAATTTTGTAATATGAAATTTTTATGAGAAGGTTTTTATCTTTAAGAGTCTTTCATAGAAATTCTTCCAACTTTTTGGATCCTAATGTGTATAATATTTCTGAGTACTGTGTAACTGTTTGTAAAGTGAAGAAATGCTGAAGGAATTTATGTGTGAAAACAGTATGTTGCATGTATATAATACGTCATTTTCTCTGCCAATTACCAGCACGCATTGTGCTAGTATCCAGACATAAGCATTCATGGGAATTCATGTATCTGGATAACTGCAACTTGAAATAAACACGCCTGCCTTTTATTTCAGTAACTGCACATTCAAATCCACCTGACATTTATTTGAATGTGACCTCCATATAAGTGAGAGAACATTGCTTTCAGCATTTGATTTTCTTTTTGTTGTTGTTGATGTTTTGTTACTGTTGATTTAAATCGAAAGGAGATACAAATTTATGAGTTGTTTCTCTGGAAAACTGAGCATGCAGAGAAAAGGAAATTCAAAGATAACATTAAAATTACTTTGTCTTATTATGCTTTGTCTCAGTGTATACTTTAATTAGATTCTTATAAGATGCAGTGATGCTTAAAGCCAAAGTAGTAAAACCATGAATTGACCTGGAGTTTGGCCTATATTAATCTATCTTAAATAATGTAATCATTTTCCTTCCAGAACAAAGTTGTCATTCTTTCATTTGGGGAATACTGTTTGTTTTTTTTTTTTTCTCAGTAAGCTGTTCCCTTAAAAAGTATACTCCAATGTGTATCTGAGCTTAAAGAAATCCTGTTTCCTATTAGGTGGGGGAAGTATTTGTTACAAAATTTTAAAATGTCTGTATTGTGGTTTCTTCCATATCCTCTCCCAAATTAGGCCATACATTTCTGTTTTATCTGACATAAGACATAAAATTAGCTTTGAATTTCCTGATTTTCATTGCATGTACATTTTCGATCACACATAATAGTTTCAGATCAGATTCTAGCTTGTATTTTGCATGATAAAGCCATAAACATTCTAGTACTGCTACAAAGAATTTATAGCTATGGTTCTGTTGTTGCCTAATTGCTTCAATTTATAAGTGAAGACTGATTTTGTGTGTGGATTTGTCTTTCTGCCTTAGGGAGTGAACTACTTTATGTCCAAGGGTATCTTAGATGACTCACCGAAGGAAATAGCAAAATTTATCTTCTGTACAAGAACTCTAAATTGGAAAAAACTGAGAATCTATCTTGATGAAAGGTAAAACAAATATTAAATACTCATCAGAAATGGGTTAAGTAATGCTTTTGTTAACTTTTAAGACTATACTACATAGCAATAATCTAGTTGCAAAACTAAGTAAAAAGATTACTATTTCTTGTAATTTATTCTGAGGTTTTAACATGTTGATGAAGAAGTTGCCATTATAAAAGTAAAAACTAGCCATACATGGCCTGGAATAATGGTTGTACAGTTATAATTATGACACTCGGAGATTCATGTCATGCAGGAGGATCTCATATTTGTAGCCAGCCTGAACCATATAGGGAGACACTATCTCAAAAAAAAAAAAAAAAAAAAAAAAAAAAAAAAAAAAAAAAAAAAAAAACAGAAAGATAAACAAAGTGGTAGCCCAATATCTTTCCAATAGTAGACCAAAAGGAAATCAAACATCTTTGTGGAAATTCCAACATTGACCATTTCTTAATGGTTAGCTGTAATCTGTTTAGATAACTAGTTCTAAATCTTAAAATTGTCCATTTAAAAATCTATTATAAGACCATGCATAATGGTGCCACCTTTAATCCCAGCATTCATTCAGGAGGTAGAAACAGGTGGACCTCTGTGAGATCAAGGCCAGCATGGTCCATATAGTGAGTTCTAGGCTAGCTGTGGCTACCAGGGAGACTTTATCTCAAAAAACAAGCAAAAAAAAATGTATTATAAAGACAAATTGTCATCATGAACCTCAAAACCTAGGAACTCTAAGGATATGTACATATTTTCATCAGAATATTATACAGAACTGTCGTGCATGTTTAAACATTCTGCAAAGGTGATAGTTCGTAATGTTACACACAGGCGAAGATGATGGATTGTACTCCATCTGATCAGATTGCTATTCACTTATGCCCTTTTAGTCTATTAATAGAACAGAAGAGTATTGGAAAATTCTGCTACAGAATAATAGATAAACTAGCATTTTTAAATTATTGTCTAATACTAAACTAATAAATGGTTTTAAAACACACTTTCTTTTTATTGTAATTCTCGATCTTTTTTATTTCTCTGAAGTTTCTACACTAATTTACAAACATAATTATATATCAAAAGTTTTCTAGAGAATAGTAGTATAAAGATTGGTAAGGATTCAGTCTTTATTTTGAGGCATAGCTACACCAGCATACTGGTCATTGAAAGAAGTCTCTTAGAAGAAATGAACTATTTTGTCTTTAAGTGATAAATATCTAAGGCTTAACAGGTATTCTGTAGATCTTTCTGTAAATATTTTAGTTTTGTTGACCTGATCACTGTTTCACTTGCTTGTAACTGCCATTTGTATTGTGAAAGTAGACATAGGGTAGCTGTAAACAAAGGAGTGGGCCCTATTCTAATAAGTGTAGTTGCAAATACAGGCATTCAGTCAAATTTTGCATACTAGCTATGGTTTGCCCACCCCTGCTATAAGCAATTGGTTAAAAAATGAAGATTGTGATCTGTATTAGTCACTTTTCTGTTGCTGTGATAGAAACACCATGACCAGGGAAACTTATAAAAGGAAGAGTTTATTTAGCTTATGGTTCTAAAGGGACAAAAGTCCATCATGGCAGGGAGGCATGGCAGCAGAGGTGGCTGGAGTAGGAGCAGAAGCTAAGCGCTCACATCTTCAAGCAGGCACAGGAAGTAGAGAGCCACCCAAGGTCCAGCAAGGTGTAAGAACTCTCTAAGCCCACCCCCAGTGACATGCTTCCTCCAGCATGGCCACACCTTCTAAGACCTCCCAAAACAGCGCCACCAACTGGGGACAAAAATGTCCAAATACTTGGAGCCTGTGGGGTCATTCTCATTCAAACCATCACACTATTTCAGAAAAAGAATAAATGATGCCTCCTCACACCCTCAAGAAAGAGTTGCTTCTTTCCACATAACTTTTTATCTAAGTCAAATAGCATTAGAATTTCTTATGTTTTTTAAACTTTAGGGAATCTTCCTCTACTATAACATGTCACATTTGCAAAGATAGCAGCTATTTACGTAGACTTAAAAATGTCACCACAAACTATGCATTGTTTTATAATCTGCTCTTCCTTATAGACATAGTCTATTGTGAAGATTTTTGACTTTATAAATAGATATACCTGTTCTTTTCAGTGACTGTTTGGTATTCCATCTTATGGATAAAATAATCCTATTGATATACATTTAGGTATTTATAATTGTGTAAATATATGAATATATATTATATATAGCTTAACCAATAGCATGCTAATGTATAGTGACTCTTTGTAACAATATCCATCAACTGTTACTCACCATGGGTGTATGATCATGTTGCTATTAGCAACTTTTCTGTTGCTGTGATATAAACACCATGGCCAAGGGAACGTATAAAAGGAAGAGTTTATTTAGCCTATGGTTCCAACAGCGCAAGAGTCCATCATGGCAGGGACACATGGCAGCAGAGGTGGCTGGAGTAGGAGCAGAAGATAATCTCTCACATCTTCAGGCAGGCACAGGAAGCAGAGAACAACCCAAGATCCATTAAGGCTTAATAAGTTTCTAAGCCTGCCCCCAGTGATGTGCTTCCTGTCCAACATGGCCACACCTTCTAAGACCTCCCAAAACAGTGCCATCAACTGAGGACAAAAATGCTCAAATACTTGAAGCCTATGGGGTCATTCTCATTCAAACCACCACAAATAGGGTCTTGGCTATCTGTAGCCTAGGATGGCTTTGAACTCCTGATCCTCTTGCCTCAGCTTCTTGCTGAGATATGTGCCACCACACTCAGCTAAGCAGCCCTGTTTAATACTTCAAGTTTTATTTTGTCAGTAGAATTCCATACTGGACTTGTTTGATTTTGTTTAACATATTCATGAAAGATTTCAAATTTGTTTACTGTGGTAAAGAAAATCACACTTAATGATTTTAAAGTATAAGGATTATAGAACTACCAAATCTAGGGATCAATGATCGAGGACTTTTATGTGAAATAAAAAGACAAATTAAGATTTTTCTTTAAAAAAAATAAAACAATAAAACATTATCTGAAGCTGCATCTTTTTCTCTTTCTGTAGGAGAGATGTCTTGGATGACCTTGTAACTCTGCATAATTTCAGAAATCAGTTCTTGCCAAATGCACTGAGAGAATTTTTTCGTCATATCCATGCCCCAGAAGAACGTGGGGAATACCTTGAAACTCTTATAACAAAGTTCTCACATAGGTTCTGTGCTTGTAATCCTGATTTAATGCGAGAACTTGGCCTTAGTCCTGGTAAGAATGTGTGTGTATGTGTGTGCATGTATATATTGGTAGAGATATAGTATACTGTTTTTCCCACTCCAATCTCCAGGTAAAAATAATCTTACTATAAGGCTTTTTTCTCACTTTGGGAAAAAGCACCTCCACAAAGTATAAATACTAGTTTCACTGTTGTAGCAATGACTGCATCTGTGCAAAATGTCATTTACTGTGGACTTAGAAGGTATTTACTTATCCCTTTATAATAGCAATATAGAAAGTTAAACTTAACTATGTAAATTCTTTAAAATTATTCTTGAGCATTATTTTTAACCATTCTAATTGAAAATGTATAAAATTATTTTTGAAGCTTTAAATAAACCACAAATGGCTAACCGTTTTTTTTTTAATTTATGATATTTTTGTTTTATGTTTATGAGGGTTTTGCTAAATGTATGTAATACACCACATGTGTGCAGTGCCTGTGGAGAGCAAAAGAGGGCATTGGAGTCCCCTGTAACTCGAGTTATGGATAGTTGTTAGCCACCATGTGGGTGCTAGGATCCAAATCTTGGATCTCTGTAAGAGCACCAAGTGCCTTTAACCACTGAACCATCTTCCCAACCTGATAGCAATGTTTCCCTAAAAATTTACTTTTGAAGTTAATTACAGATTCTACAAACCTTTAAAATACATCTCTTAAATGAGAATATTAATTTAATACCCTTAAATTATTTGCATTCTATTTTTTAAATTTTTACTTTATTTTGTGTGTGTGTGTGTATTTTGCCTGTTTAAGTATACATGTGTGCAGTTCCCACAGAGGGCAAAAGAGGGCATCAGATCCCCTGGAACTGGAGTTACAGATTGTTTACTGGCTTGTGGGTGCTGGTAACCTAACCCAGGCCCTCTGCTAGAGCAGTCAGTGTTCTTAACCACTGAACCATTTTGCCAACCCTGCATTCTGTTTTTATTGCCAAGTTAAAATATTTCACATCATTAAAAATTCTTTCAAATTAAATTAGTTTTTTTGTAAAAATATTCTATGTAAATAAATATCGATTTTTTTTTAAACAGTGAAGATAATCTGATGGTAAACTATATTGGCTAATTGGATATAAATTGCCTAATTGGATATACATGTCACATTTGCACAAAAAAAAAATTCCTGAAATGTTTAATCTGGAATGACTTTTCACTATGAACTTCTAAACCACTCTGAGTCTTTTGAAGTGGAGATAATGTTCAATGAATTGACACTCAGACTGGGTCATGTCAATCTTCAGTTTGCCCAGTATTAAGGTATTTTCCAGGACACTGGACTTTCAATACTGAGCTGTAGTGAAAACCTGGGCAGCTGGGGATGAGTTCGTCACCCTTTGTGACCTTTAGCTATTTTTGATTAGCTAAAAATTTGAAGTGTTTTCCTTTTCCTTCCAGATGCTGTCTATGTACTGTGCTACTCTTTGATTCTACTTTCCATTGACCTCACTAGCCCTCATGTGAAGAATAAAATGTCAAAAAGAGAATTTATTCGAAATACCCGTCGTGCTGCTCAAAACATTAGTGAAGATTTCGTAGGACACCTTTATGACAACATCTACCTGGTTGGCCATGTGGCTGCATAAAAGCACAACTGCTGGAACTTCACCGTTTTACTCTAGACTAAAGCTACCCAGGACTTGCTGAGCAGATATGATCTGGGGGTTCACCAGTGCTGGTCCTTCTGGCCGCTGTATGCAATCAAGCTTGACTACACAGCCTCGTTATTTCACTGTTTTCTTTTTTAGGGATTTCCTTGGGGAACTAAATAATTTTTTAAAATTTTTCTTAATTTTGCTCATCATGTTTGCACAGAACAGAGCCATTGTCTGACGTAGCTGTTAAATACTGTTAAACTGACATATATTCTATAAAATGGTGTGTTTGTGCATTAGATTTGCCTGAAAACTATTTCCATCCTTTTTAATGCCATGTAATGTATACATATTTAACGAAAGAGATTTATAATCATAATTATTTTATTGTAAAGATTTTAACTAAAGTTTTTCCTTTTCTCTCAAACTGAGTTTGGAAATTTATTTGATTCTGATCTGAGAAGATTGTTGTCTTTGTAAAAGTTGGATCTGACTTAAGATACCAATACCAGCTTTCCATTTTTTTGAATTTTTGAAAAGTGTAGATTTATTACTATATTACTATGCAAAACTGGTCTTATTTGTATAGTATATATCATTTAATTCTTCATTTTTAAAACCTCTGAGTTAGTCAAATTTCAATAAGTCCTTTAAACATTTAGAATACACAAATCTATCAGAATTTAGAAGTTACACATATAAACAGAATAAAAATATTATTAGAATGCTGGGAAACCTTTGCTTGCTTATATGCTTGTATCTGAAATACTTTCTTAACTATTTTCCTGATCATCTCCTTTTTTTTTTTTTTGAGACAAGGCCTCCCTGTAGCCCTAGATGGGATGGCCTGGAACTTGCTATATAGACCAGGCTGGCCTAGAACTCAGAGAGATCTCACCTGCCTCTGCCTCTGCCTCCCGAGTGCTGAGACTAAAGGCCTGTGCCACCATGCCTGCCTTTGTTTACCTCTATTCAGCGTTAAATGATGAAGGGATGTAGTGAATGGTAGTATACACTCTTTTTTATTATTGTACATACTTTTAATTTATGTGTGTGAGTGCTCTGCCTGCATGTATGTACCTAGTGCATACCCACAGAGGCCAAAAGAGGGAGTCAGTTCCCCTGGAACTGGAGTTACAAATGCGTGTCAGCTGGGAACCGAACCTGAGGTCTTTGGGAGGGCAGTAAGTGCTCCTTAAACACTGAGCAATCCCTCCAGCCCCAACTCTTCTGTTCACCAAATATTTATCAAGGGCTTTCCATGTGCTGTGCACTATGCTAGGTACAGTGATGCCTAGACATGAGCTCTGCATTCAAAGATGTTACATGATTGGGTAATGAAAGAAAAATTATAAAATTTTTGCTCATTACTTAATAGAGAGCAAATGTATTAACTGTATCTTAACAATTATTTAATATTAAAAGACACAGCATTGGATTGCTAGAGATCATGCATGTCTGTGGTATATCAAAGTCACTTCTACGTATAAAGCAAAGCTGAGTGGTGATGCGTGGAGGTGCTGACTACAGGAAGGGAGTAGAGCAGATACTCACGAGGTGTGCGGGATCCTGACCCTAAGTCAATAGCAGAATGTTTTTGTTTTGTTTGTGTATTTTTTACAGAATTTTTGTGTATTTCATACAAAACCTCTTCATCGTCTTTATACCCCCTCCCCCATCTGCACCCTCCCATAGCACCCCCCGCACTGGATTTCATTCATTCTGTCATTTATGTTAAGGCTTATTGAGTCAAGTAAGTATACTCAGACATCCCTCAGTGCAAGTACACGATAGCAGGTTTTAATATTACAATGGTAATGGCATACTATAGATTTTTCCAAAGACAACATATAAGATATTAAATAAGTTTTTGATGTCAGGGGTACTTTTAAACTGGTAGGAAACAATTTCTAGATTCTCAAAAAAAATTCTAAACTTTTATGTGTGCATAATTTTCAATTTCATGACAAAATAATTTCTAATGTTATACTTCAAATGTATTTATTTTCTAGTGAGTGATTTAGTGACCTCTCCCTCTGTCCACCCCTTTTTGTACTATTCCCCTCTGCTTGTTCATTCACTCTCCCTCTTCACCGTGTCTCAATTTGACTATCTTTATTTAAAGGATCCTGCTATTTTCCTGTTTAATTTTTCCACTCTGACTTCCTTTTTTCCAACATCATTTTTTTATGGAAATTTTCAAACAGAAAACTGAAACATTTTATGGAAAATGCCTATATATGCCACCTAGATTCTACCATTGCAACTTTACTATATTCACTTTATCATATGTTTATCCACCCTTCTGTCCATCCATCAACATAGCTTAATGGTTTTATACATGTCAAAGTAAGTTTCAAAAATCAATAAAATTTCTTACTAAACACTTCAACTTTTATATTCACTAATTAACATTTTTTAGCTTCTTTTTACTTTCAGATAAAATTTGCATTCAAGAAAATGTAAAAATATGTGTACTACTCAATGAACCTTTACAAATGCATATGCCTGTGTAAATTAATGTTATACAAGTTTAAATAATGATAATATTGTATCACGTCATATGAAATTCTCCACCCAAAATCTTATAGTTATCATATATGTTATAGCCAGAAGCATGATATTGGAAAGCATCTGTACTTTAAGTGAGTTAAAAAAAATTCGTATTCACCCAAGATATAATTTCAAATACTTTTTTTCTTTCCTGAATATCCAAGAGATGATTTACAGTATTTCTCATTTCAAAATGAAAAACAAACAAACAAACAAAAAACATTATAGTTGGGACCTGCTAGAAATTATCAGTTTTATTTAGAAATTTCATTCTTTTTTAATAAATTTTGCTGAATGCATAATTCTGGTTTAACATTTTTCCCATACATGCACTTTTTTTTAAGAGGGAGAGGATTGATTTATTTTTCATAGTTCAAGGACAAGGAAGGCATGGCAGTTGAAACCAGCTTGGACTTGGCATGGGATGTGTGACATGCAACACAGCCACCATACATCTCTGCAGGCTGTAACCAAAAATCCAAGTTTCCACAACTTTCCAATGCAGCACTATCAGTTAGGGACCAAGTATTCCAACATGTGAGTCTGTTGGGAACATTCCACATTCAAACTATCACATTCTTCTTGACCCCTGTTAGGCTTATGGCCATCTCATAATGCAAAATACTTCAGTTCAACTTCAAAAATACCCTAGTGTTTTAGTCCCAACACTGTTCAAAAGTCCAAAATCCAAAGTCTCTTCTAAACTTAATACAATCTCTTAACTTTGAGTTTCTATAAAATTAAAAAAGTACATACTTTTCATATGAATTGATATAAATAATTCCATTCCAAAAGAGAGGAATGTTATTGAAGCAAGCAAAGATTGGTTCAAAGCAAGATCAAAACCCATCAGGGAAAATATCAAACCCTACACCTCTACGTCTAGCATCTGGAGCTAATGTTGACATCATTTATGCTCTAACAGACTTGCATAGCCTTATTCCTCCATCTCTGCCATTTTGCAGTATGCATGATCTTCTTAGAACAGTGGCACTCAGTCCTTCAGCTTTCCTCTGCACACATCCCATGTTTCCGGCACTTTTATCTTGAGGTCTTTATCGAATTAATAGACTTCAGGTTCGTGTATAGGACTCAGGACCACTACACAGGGAACTGGATGCTTCTCAGCATTCAGGGGGCACCTGAATGGGCATCTCGGCATTCTAGAACTTTCAACAAGCTTCTGTGACCCCATATTTTGCTCTCTCCCTCTCTCCCTCTGCCTCTGTTCTACCTCCCCAAGGCTGGTCTAGAGCTCACTATATAGTCCAGGCTGACCTTGAGCTCACAGAAATCCTCCAATCTCAGCCTCTGGGATTATAGGCCATGAATCACCATTTGTCCACAGTTTGTAAGATTTTTTCTCTGATAGCCCTAGTCTCTTTAGGAATTATCACCGCTTTTTCCTCAGCCACGTTGTCCACAATTTTAAATTTATTCACTCTCCTTTTCTTGCCAACTCACATTTTCCACATCTTTCAGCTATCTTCTGTAAATCTAGCTAAGAACAGTGATCTCTAACCAAGTCACAGACTATTTCCTCTGCCTAACAGTTATTTTTAAATTCATTCTTACTAATTTTGAGGACAGGGGCAGATCACAGCCAGCTGCTTTTCCAGATTGTAGCATAAATGACCTGTATTTCAGTTCTTAGTGGAGTCTCTGTTCCCCTCTGAAACTGCATGAGCACAATCTTTACTGTCTGTATTTCTAGTGACATTCTCATTTAAGTCAATTCCCTTCGGAGTAGCCCACTTAAGCTCTGTTTACAACACCCTAGAGCTTCTCTAGTCTTGGCTCCAAACTTTTCCACACTGCTCACAAACCAATTCCAGAAGCTATTGATGCACATGGTTATGTTTATCACAGCACCAGCCCCAGTTCTTGGTATCAGTATATATTAGTTAATTTTCTTGTAGCTGGACAAAATACCTGATAGAAGTAACTTAAGGGAGAAAGAGTCCCCTTTATGCAGTTTAAAAATAGTTCCACTCTCCTGATCTCATGTTCCAAGTGAAAGGACACTAGTATTCAAACTGGCTTCCTCCCATGTATAATGTCAGTCATCTTTGGTTTTTCTCTCTTTTTAA
>NW_008349975.1:2286016-2328123 GCF_000622305.1 Nannospalax galili | reverse complement strand
GTGTGTGTGTGTGTGTGTGTGTGTGTGTGTGTGTGTGTGTGTATGCTTCTGTACATGCCATGGCATTTGTGTGGAGGTAAAAGGTCCTGTGACATATACACCATATGTTCTCCACATATGCACTAACACAAGTACACACACAGACACACACACACACACACACACACACACACACACACACACAATAAAAGGTAATATATTTTTTTAAATGGGCTGGAGAGACGGCTCAGCGGTTAAGAGCACTGGCTATGTTCCAGATGACCTGGGTTCGATTTCCAGCACCCATATGGTGGCTAACCGCCATCCCTAACTTCAGTTCCAAGGGATCCAACACTCTCTTCTGGCCCCTGCAAACATTGCACAGCAATCAAGCAAATCACTCATACGCATAAAGATAAGTAAAAATTTTTAAAAAGAAAAAAAAACCAATTGAGAAACAGATTTTAGAGAAGGGAGTAAGAAAAAGAAAGCTAACAAAAACTTTAGAAGGACTAGAGAAAAATAGTATGCCAAGAGCTAATGAAGAGTGACCAGAAGGATGCTGAGGGCTGGGGATGTAGCTCACTGGGGAAGAACTTGTTTAACATGCAGGAGGCCATGGGTTCCATCCCTAGCCCCTCGGCTCCCCAAAAGAAGGATGCTGAGCTTTACACTTCCTCTATAAGCTTAAGTTTTCCCATCTCTATTCAGTCTTTTTGAGGAGTCTATCTCTCACTTGAGGCTGTGTTCTTTGAGGCTAGAAAGTCACAGTGCTGTTAATGGCTTTTATATTGTCACTGAACAATATAAAATATTCCCTTGCTCAGTATGTAATCTGAACTGCGCCGAAACCCACAATAGTGCTTACCCTGTCTACAGTTTCCTTCCCCAATAGGACTGGGTTGTTTCAAGTCTAGAATGTACCATATAAGTGAATAAATTCTTCCCATGCATAGTCCCTAGTCATGTTTTCTATGACACAGGTCATATTTTGGAAAGAATAAAAAGATGAAAGAAGGAAGGGGAGAAGGAAGGAAAGGAAAGGAGGCGAAGAGGAAGGGAGAGGAAAGGATGAGAAACAAGGAAATAAAGAAGGAAGAGAATGAGGCAAAGGGAAAGAGGAAGGAAGAAAAAAAGTGCTTTAAAACTTTTGGCATCTCCTCCAAATTTGCCACCAACAGGACTTTTCCTGAGTACATTCTGTTAACACTCTGGTCGTTCATTATTGTTATTTTTTGTTAGCTACAAAGTAATGAGTTTGGATGAAAGTAGTGAAAGCAAAGAATTTCATTATGGTATTTTCCTACATACATATCTATAAAGAGTGCCAAGAATTAAACACCATCTCCCCACCAAATTATCCAATCAATAAACTTACTAAGGAGCTGAATAGACAGTTCTCAAATGAAGAAATAGAAATGACCAAGAAAATATTTTTAAGAGTGTTTATCATTCGTAGCCACCAGGGAAATGCAAATTACAACTACTCTGCATTTCCATTTCATCCCAGTCAGAATGAGTATCATTAAGAAAACATAACAAATGCTGGTGAGTGTGTAGGGGAAGTGGAATGCTTATTGGCTGCTGGTGGGAATGTAAATTTGTGCAGCATTGTGGAAATCAGTATGAAGGCTTCTCAAAAGATGAAAAATAGAATTACCATGTAATGAAGCTATAACTACTCCTAGGTATAGGGCTCTAAGTTAATACTCTGGTTCTAATGAACCCTGTATTTCCATCCTTTCACTTTGTTTTCTTTTCTGGAAAGTTGTTGACTCCTCACCCATATTTACTTGTTGTACTGGTTAGTTTTTTGTCAACTTGACACTAGGGTCACCTGGGAAGAAGGAACCACAATTGAAGAATTTCCTCCATCAGATTGGCCTGTGGGCCTGTCTATGGTGCATTTTCTTGATTGCTGATCGCTATAGGAGGGTCCAGCTCACTGTGGATGGTACCATCCCTCAGCAGGTGGACCTGGGCAGTATAGGAAATGTAGCTGAGCAAGCCATGGGGGAGAAAGCCAGTAAGCAGTGTTCCTTTTTGGTCTCTGCTTCAGTTCCTGCCTCCATGTTCCTGCTTTGAGTTAGAAGAGTAAGAAGAAATATATCCTTTCCTCCCAAGTTGTTTTTGGTCAGAGTGCTTTATCACAGCAACAGAGAAGGAAACTAGAACAGAAGTTGAAATGCTATTTATCCTTCAAAGTCCTCAGATCCTTTTTCCTTACTGAGAGTTTTCTCAGTTCTTAGTAATAGAAATGTAATTGATCATATGTCTGCCTCAGACACAGACATTGCTGGAGGGCAACTTCTTGATACATTCATTTGAGTTATTTTTATGTCTATTTTAGTTTATGTATAGACATAGATGAATTTTCTATTTCCACTTTTATGAAATACATTAGGGTAATTCAGGTGTACAGAATTTATAAATCAGATTTATGTTGGGCATGGGCTGATTAGACATTAATCCATCGAGATGTCTAAAAATACTATGACATGTTCTGTTTAGATACTTTGTTGCTGTGATAAAATACTCTGACCAAAGAGAAAGGGTTTATTTTAATTTGCAGTTTCAGGACACAGTCTATCATGGTAAATAAATCCTGGCAGTATGAGCTGGAGGAAGCATGCCCATCGTGTCCATTTAGGAAGAAGAGAGTGATGAATGCTTGTGCTCAGCTTACCTTCTTTTTATATAGTCTAGGATCCAGGTGAGTGACACAGAGAATGCTGTCACTCACCTAGGGCAGGTCTCCCACTTCCATGAACTTAAGATGATAGCTCACAAGCATGTCCAGAGGCCAGTTTCACAGGTGATTCTAGAAATTATCAAGTTGACAGTTGAGATTAATTAACACAATGTTTAACCTCCAAAACTTTTAAATTCAAATGTCTGGGTGAATCTTTGCTACTTTGTCTGCTTTTATTTTTTAACTTCAAAAATATGTCATTGATTGGCTATTGCCACAACCCTTGATTACCCTCCAGAACTTGAAGGTAAGACCCTATTGCTGAAGACAGGCCATACCTTGAACACAAGTCTTAGAGCAATGGGGCTGGAACTGACCTGGAAGCCTCCTCCCTGAAAACAAACTCTCGTAGTTGTAGAGGACACTATGCAAGCTGCTAAGGAAGAAAAACCAATCAATTGTCCAACCCAGCTTTAAAGCCTAATTACCACAACAATGACTGGCACAGCAAATTGTATCAGTGCAGTAGTAGCACTTTTATCTTGAGGTAATTGACAGTTAATTGAACTTAAAGTCCTCTTAATGGGAGGGAACTTTTGTGTGGCACAGTAAATATAGTCAAAAATACATGACTGGAGAGGTCATAGATCCTAGAGAAAATCCTACATCTGCCACATCCCTAGAGAAACATAATTTATTACTAAATATGGATCCTTATATTTACAGACAAATAAACCAGTCATCACTCATCAAAGAAGCTTCTTTTGCAACAGACTGAGTGTATTACAGAGTTCCACAATGGTCACACACAGAGAATAAGTGTCTGTGAGATGCCCAACTCTGACACATCAATGGAACCTCTACACATAAGGCTCTTGGAGCATAAAGGAACAAGTGGTAGAGAGAACACTAATGCATCTCTCAAATCTCATCAGCAAAGCTTTCTCATGCAACAGAGGACAATGAACAAAGAAGGTCACAACTAGCCAACATGTAGAGAATAAGAGATTGCAAAGTGTGTGTCCCTGGATAGGACTCCTATATTAAACCTCACCCACTGAGTCCTCAGGGACCATTTTGGAAGAGTGGGTAGAAGAGAAATGGAAGCAGCTGGAATGCCCTAAACTTGGGGCACATCTAACAAATAAGCAACAGATATTTGTACAGACATCAGACACTTTGCTAGGCACTGGTCAGTTGACCAAGATACATTCTTATTTTTATTAATCATAGGGAAATACTTAGGAAGGATAAACACTAAAATATGAAATTACCCAAAGAAAAAAAAGTGTGTGTGTGTGTGTGTGCATTGTATAAAGCAAAGAATAAACAAGAAATGGACATACCAAGATATAAAGGATTTTTTTATTATTTCCGCTTTGAAAATCTTCTTAAAGATAATATAGTTTAGATAGAACAAAATGAATTTATCGAACTATGAAGAAAATATTTCTAATTTACTGGTACAGTTTACCCTCAGAGCATTTCCAGATATTTTTATTCAAATTTTGTTATATTTTTAAGACACTTGGCTGGTATGTTAAATCATGTTTAAGACAAATATTTTTTTTCCAAGTGCAGAAAAGTAGATTGTTCTATTTTATTTTTGTCTAACTGAATTAAAGACCAACAAGAGAAAGATACCAAATCTTTACTGAAGAAATTTTCATTTGTTAAAATGATGGGGGAGGTAGATTTTCTTCTTGCGAGGCAAAACAAGAAGGTTGGATTTAATTTAAAATGATTAATGAGATTTTGTCAGGCTCCTTGACTTTACCACCACTGCAGTTTGTCAGGGCAACAACCTGGGAAACCAGGACGCCACTCTGTCGCCCAAAACCACTCTCCAGGGAAGAAATTAACTGGAGCAACTAGTGCCAGGTACAAGTCAATGGCATTGTCTCTCTAGCATTGACAGTTTAAAAGAGAGATGTATGTGTTTGGAGACACAAACCTAAAATATTGTTTCCAGTCTCTTTGCAAGTAGTTAATCATTTGTTAAAATTTTAAGCTATTGACATTTTGCAAAGGAAAGTATTTGAAGACAAAACCCTTACAAATGTCCTCCCTCTCCCCCTAATTCATTTTAAAAATTAAAATAAACAATTTCGGGATCTCAGGTTACTTCTGCCTTCTGTTTTATTTTTCTTCCTTTTTTTTTGTTTTTAGAATTGAAGCATTTGAAAAGCAAAATCATTTCTCACTCTTTAAAACACAGTTTTACATATGAGGATGACCTGATATTTAGTTGAGAATTTAAATAAGCTTTGTGATTACACTTACCACTTTTCTCATATATTTATGCTCAAAATTACCTGATCAGTAGAAACCAAAGTGCTGAATATGGCTAGTTATTATGTAGTAAAATAATAAAAATTTGTGTTCTGTATTGTTATTATAAACTTTGTGTTATAAAATTATTATATTCATTATTTGTATTTAATTAAAATTAAATATATGTACCAATATCAATAGTGAATACCAATATCAATACCCAGCACAATATTAATACTAAATCACAGTAAAATTATGCAAATTGTTATTTGAAACAATCACCAACACCAACAGCAATGATTATCAACTTTTTTAAAATTTTATGTCCCAAACTTTCAGGCAAAAGGAATTTCTCCCAACAAAAGCATCACACGAAAGATCTTGCGGATATAATAAATACCTAAAGACTATTTCCACAGAAAGTTAACATAATGTACATTTACCAGTGTTTATCAAAGCAAAAACAATGAACAAAGAGTGTCATCAGGCTAAGCAAACTCAGAGTAGCTCTCTGTCCACTGAGTAGAGGCCTTCTGCAAAAGCCAGATTTGCAGTGAATGTCCGGTGATGTGGCCTAGAAAAACTTGTCAGGGCTGCTAGTCTCATTGATTAGGCAATAAGGGAATAAAACACAGCTGTGTGTGGTATTAAAAGCACACCAGTCACCTATCACATTGTCCCGCAGGGAGTTTCTTCCAAAGAATGTCACAATCCTGAGGCCCTTAATCATTATACTCCTAATATCCTCAAAAACCATATACTCCAAATGTATATGGATTTTAATGTTTCATAATTCCGTTTTTATAATTTAGAATTACATGCTATTTCTGAAAATGAACTGCAAAATTCAATTGTATTTAGAAAGGGATGACAGCTTACTTTTGTTTGGAGAATTTTTGTTGTTTCTGAAAAAACGTGAAATACTGTGTATTACTACTCTCTTTCCTTTAGTTGATCTTAGAACAAGGAAAATGCACAAGATTTTCCATCCAACAAAGATGATGGTCATAGTCACTGATAAGCTAGAGAATATTTTAAATTCTTGAGTGGAACCAAGCTTACACTGGACTAGGTGAAATTCAGTGTTTTGCAATGGCTGTCCCAAAGGAACATGATGTAGTTGTGTTGCTTCTGGGTCTAGTTCTCAGCCTCAGCAATATGATTCTGTAAACATAGCTCAAGAAAATATATTTTTAACAGCATTGATTTGAAATCCAGAACAAAAGGAAATGTCACAGTGAACCTACCATCCAGTACATTCTCTTTTTACTAGGTAACATACGGAAGTTGATTGTGGACATGGAATGAGAGCAATGGGACTGACCTAAATTGATACTTCAAGTCCTGTTTCAGACACAATAGTCAAATGTATTTCTCAGCACAGACTATTTTTTACAAATTTAAAATTTGGTAGCTAAAATCACTTTCTAGGAGGCATTACTGATATTTGCTTCTGTGGCTTTTTTCCATGAATGAACTTTTATTTCATAAGGAAGCACATATTTCTATGAGCATACTTAACTGAAAATTTCCTGTATACCAGAAAGTTAAGGAGAAAAAAAATACTTTATTGCTTTTATGCAGAAATTAAGGAAGAGTTCATTGAAAAGGCAGAGCAATACTGTAAAGAAATTGGAGCAAAATAACTTGAATTCTGCCTACAGACAGTTGATATGGAATTGGAGACAAAAACTTTAATCAGATAAATTAATCTTTTGTTGAATTTCATATTTTTAACCTCATTTCCTCGGTATCACTTATGGATTCATATGTCATACTTCTAAGTGGAAGTGTTTTGTGCTTCTACTTATCTATTTGACACATTGGCTGTCAACTACTTTGTGAATGTTACTAACCCAAAGACTAACAAAAGAAAATATATTATTTAGTATTCTATTACTGGGGCTGGAGAGATGGCTGGGCAGTTAAGAGTACTGGCTGCTCTTGCAAGGACTCAGGTTTGATTCCCAGCACCCACATGGCAGCTAAAAAATGGCCTATAACTCCAGTTCCAGGGGATGCAGTGCCCTCTTCTGACCTCCACTGGCATTGCAGGCAATACACTCAATATATAAAATAAAAGTAATAACTAAATGTTGATATTCTATTACTGACAGAGAAAACATAATCAAAAGCATGGAAACTGTATTGGCATCTTATAGTAGTGAATAATCTATTGGAGTTAGAAGGTAAGGTGTAAAGCAACCACTTTGTGAAAGAAAAGATGAGAGAGAGAGAGAGAGAGAGAGAGAAACTGAGTTAACATTTTATTTTTGTGTGCAATTGGAGCTGTTTAAGACAAAAGTATGTCCTTTCTGTTTTTTGTTCTTCCTAATGACAATGTAAAATGTCGAAATTCAATGAAATGTATTATAAGGAAATTAATGAAGATTTGTAATTATGTGCTTGAAATTATTCAAGTGAAATATAATTGAAATTTGAACTTTAGCAATGTCAATAAGAGATTTTTTAAGGAGTCAGAGAGATGTCTCAGCAGTTAAGAACACTGACTGCTCTTGCAGAGGATCCAGGTCCAAATTCCAGTACCCAAATGGTGACTAACAACTGTCCATAACTCCAGTTCCAGGGGATCCGACACCCTCTTCTGGCCTCCACGGCACTGTACAATACATGCAAGTATAACACTCAGACATATAAAATAAGTGAACAAAAATTTTTGATTATAAACTTCTAAAAAAAAGATTTTTTTTAATGTTGTGAGAAATACTTTTGAAATAAATGGCCTGGGATGGCTAATCTTGGTTGTCAAATTGACACACTGGAAAGAGGCAACATCAGTTGAGGAATTTCCTCCATCACATTAGCCTGTGGCCAAATCTGTGGGACATTTTCTTGATTGCTAATTGATGTAGGCAGGACCAGCCCACTGTTTATGGTGCCATACCTGGGCAGGTGGGTCTGGGTTGTATAAGAAAGGTAGCTGTTAAGCAAGGTCTCTCCATGGTCTGTGCTTCCATTCCTGCCTCCAGGTTCCCTAGCTTCCCTGGGTAACAGACTGTGACCTGGGAGTTAGAAGATGAAATAAACCATTTCCTCCCCAAGTTGATTTTGGTTTGGGTCGGTTTTATCACAGCACTAGAAAACAAACTAGGACATCATGCATTGCTGGATATTGGACATAAAATGAAGTTGTTAATGAATACTCCAAACGGACTGAAATATTGTCAACAGAAATAGAGCAGGGCTGAAGGCCAAGGCTTCTTGAGCTAAGAAGAAAGTGATAAGAGGGAGATGAGTAGTAAAGAGCAAGTTTACTTTCAAAGTACAGAGGGGACAATTCGGTACACATAATAACAGATTGTAAATGTAATCTAGTATTCAGGTGGAAGATAAAGGTAAGATAACATCCTGAGCAAGTACTCTACTTAGGCTAAAAGGAGAAACTACATGGAGAGATGCATCATATGTAGATGTATATAGAGCCTGACATCATCATAGGTACAGCACAATGCATAGCAAATAAGTATTTGTTGAATGAGCACACTGATTTTGACAAGTATTCTCAAACCAAATGTCCCCTAATATCAAAGCACTTCATTAACATGACTTGAATATAAAAAGACACCATCGTGTATGAATTTAAAGAATCTTGGGGACTGGGGGGATGGTTTAATGGATAAAACCTGTGACTGTAGAAGCCTGATGACCCAAGTTCAATCCATAACCCCCCCCATACACACACATACACAAAAAAACAGATTCAAGGGCCGTACTAATGATTCCAGCACTCCTACAGTGAGATGGGATATAGAAATGGAAGAATCAGCTAGAAGCATGCCAGAAGTATGCAGCGTAGCAGAAACAACAAGCAAGACCTTACCTCAACAAGATGGAAAATGAGAACCGACTCTCAAAAGTTCTCCTCTGACTTCAAGGAGCTCACAGTGGCACCCAAGTGCCTAAATTTATGAGCCATAAATTAAGTATGCATGGTCACCTTATTCATGACTATACATTCACATTCACTCATATGCATATTCATATAAATAAGTGAATAAATATTTTTAAAAGAATCTTTCACAAAATTATATATAGCTCATACTAGTTAACTCCGGTCAGGAAAGTTTCCTCTTGCCAGTCTACATTCTTACCAAGTGCTCTATTATCAAATATTCTTTTATTATTTCACAATAGGGTGACACATGTTGATAATGTACTGCATATTTCAAAAAGTTTGAAGAAAATGTTTTGAATGTTTTCACCATAAACTAAAAATGAATTATTGAGGAGATAGATATATGCAGAAACATTACATGGTAATCCACTAATATGCACAGTTTTTAATGCCTGTAATCTCCATACTTATGAAATAGGTCAGGAGGATCAGAAGTTCGTTATCCTAGGCTATATGGTGAGTTCTAGACTAGCCTGGACTATATGAGACTCTGTCCCCAGTGAAAAAACAAAACAAAACAACAGCAACAACAAAGCACGCCTCCCTAAAAGAAGCTAGGGTATACTTCAGTGATAAACGATGAAAGATTATGTGCTTAGCATACACAAGGCTACACACCCAGCACCAAAATAAATTAAAAGTTTTAAATTTAATTTGTGTTTCCAAATACTCTTAGCTGTGGGCCCATCTTCTGCTGTCTGGTCAACCTACAGGGCAACATACCCTTAAAGAAAACTGACTCTCCCTCTCCCAGCAGCTTTCAGTGGCCAATTCCCTCAGCTAGGACTGGCTGGGGCTTCTTGCCCAATTCTATGCCAGATTTTTGTCTGGCTTGAGCTTTCTAGGTCTTAACTAATAGAGGACATGAAGTGAGGGGTGAGTAGGAAGGTGGGGGTGTATCTGAGAAAAGATGGGGAAGGGATCTGAATATGATAAAAATACATTGCATGAAGTTCTCAAAGAATCAATAAAATTAATAAATTCTTTAATAAAAAATAAATAATAAAAAACCAGTAAGCTGGACATGATGGCACATACCCATAGTCCAGCACTTACTAGAGGGAGGTAGGAAAATGAGGAGGTGAAGGTCATTCTTAACTGTATATCAAATTCAATGCCAGTCTGGGCTACAAGAACCCTATCTCAAGAAAAAAATCACAAGGCATCTTTTTCAATGAAGACAATTTAACTGATTTTATACTTGGATCACTCAAAACAAATTGTACTAACCCAGTTAAATTTTACATTGATGACTAATACATTCAAGTACAACCTCCGCTCCCAACTCAACTCCCAGGCCCTGGATGCTCAGAAACCTTGGAAATTGTGAGATGTGTAGTTAGATGTGTTCCACTCCCTAGATTTCTTCACCAAGGTGCTATCATTTAAACAGTCATATACCTAAAGGAACCAAATTAGTGCCAGGGTGTGTTGGCACACACCTGCAATCCCAGCATTCTAGAGACTGAGACCGGGGACATCATAAGTTTGAGGCCAGATTGGGCTGTAGAATGAGACCATCTCCCTGGGCTCTTAGCTGTAGTCCTTGAGTCCCTCCTGACATGCTTCCACTTCCTCTCTCTGTCTTTGGTTCTCTACTCTTTCTCCTCAAAGCCTCTGTCTGCATGTGAATCAACCAGACATCTCTAGGTACCCAGCATCACTAATTTGTCAAACAGACCCACACTCAGCTCAGGACCACCCCAGTGCTCCTCAGTCTCTCCACCAGGCACCTGCCTCATAATTGGAGGACTATGGAGTTTATTGTCTAAACCAGGACACTGTTGAAAGCGTTAAAATGCTAGACCAGATGGTACTTTAGCACAACAGGCATAAATTAAGGATGCATGGTCACCTTATTCATGACTATAATACAATGTGATAAATGCAATAATAAAAGTTTAAACACTTTGTGGTAGAGGCATTTTGGATTTAATGCACCAAGGGCTCCAAATTTGTTTCCAATCAAAAACATCTCTAAGTTGTTTTCCAGTTGGCATCCATGAAAAAAAACCATTCTGTATCATGCCTCATAGTAGAGCCCTGGCTTTGGAAAGAAACATTCACTTGGCATTTTAGAAATGTATTTTTAAGTCAGGTTGTCTATAAGGGAGCTCATTTTTCGGTTTAGTCATTACAATAGGAGTCTCAGAAGTATCATACTTAACTAACAATAATGATAGTGCAATAATTATAGATAACATTTACTATTTTATTATACTTATTCTGCTAAGAGCTTTTAATCCTTACCTGATTTAGCCTTCACAAGATACTCTTAAGAAGATGTAAATTGTTTCTTTGAAAGACAACTCAAAGCCCTTCTCAAGAGTCAGAATATTTTTTCTTATAAGCAAATAACCTCTTTGATTCCATGAAAATTGCAATCTGTTGCAACATCAGTTACAGTGGCATACTTGAGAGTAAAAAATGGAAGTTAGGTGCAAAATATTAAAGAAATTTTATGTTTAAAATGTCATGTAGTACAATATCAACCTTTGTAAAAAAATACAATTTAAGTATGTCATGTAGTACAATATCAACCTTTGTAAAAAAAATACAATTTAAGTGAGTTATATTTCAACTATCACATTTCATAAGATGATTGTATTATATATTCTACAAATATAACTCAAATAGTTATTCAGTAAAATAATTACAACTGGACATGGTGGAGGACACCTATAATTCTAGCACTAGAGAGGGTGAGGCAAGAGGTAGTGAACTCAAGACCAACCTATGCTTCTTAACAACAAACTATAGAAGAAGGAGGAAGCGGAGGAGAAGAAGGATGAGGAGGAGAAAGGGAAGAGGAGGAGAAGAGGAGATAGTTGTTGTGAGGCTGAGAATGTAGCTCAGTGGTAGAGTGCTTGCCTGGCATATGTAAGATACATGAGGTTTTGAGTTTGATCTCCAGCACCAAAACCACACACACACACACACACACACACACACACACACACACACAACCTATTACATCTTTAGAAAAAAAGCATGCCCACTGGAAACAACATGTTCACACAGAACAGTATTGTTCATATCTACCTCTGTCTTTTAGATTTAAAGAACATCCATCTAGAAGCAAAGAGCCCATCTTCATGTAGTCAATACACAAGAAAAATGTTAAACTCTGCATTTGAATGACTGCCAAGTATCTCTACATCTTGTATGAGCCGTGTGTTAAAGAGGAGATTTATTTTTATCTCTGAGACAGATATAATGATGAATAAAAGCCTAATCTTATTTGGGGAAAAAAAATCTCAGTTCTGTTCCAGGGAAGAGGTCTGCTTAAATGAAGCAAATGTACTTCCCTGGTAAAAGGTAAGGTCTTGAATATGTGCATGATTGAATGTATATATCTATTGTTGCCTGTGTTTAACTACTTGTCCATGTGGATATTATTCTAAAATGCTAGTTATCGACACTAGCACCCTAGATTCACAGACCAATGTGTGATAGCTAAATATATTTATGTAAATTTGAATAAAGTTGACCCAGGTCTTGGTAGGCTCTGTACAAAGCCAGATGTTCAGGCCCTTACCATAATCTGCACATCTGAGGTACAGAGAAATCTGGGGAGGAAAAGAGATAAATTTCTTAACATAAGCTTGGGGATCTTGTAGACAGGCCTCGAAGGAACACAGCTGGCTCTCTTCCTTTCTAGGACAGATGAGTGCCTAGCAAGGAATGCTTTGTAAAATTGTGAGTACTTGATGTATTCTGACCATTGGCTATTAACTGGATTTCTCAAGAGGAGACACTTTCAACAAACTATGCTAGAAATTTTCACAGAGAGCAGCTCTTCTTTGCCACCAAATTTTGCTGTTGGAAAAGATCTGTTTTTGTACACTTTGCCACCCACTGGCTAACCGAAGAACTACACGATTTTCTCCCCCTGATGATTCATTTCTTATTTACCAGAGAAAAGCTGCCCTAACTCCACCTACAGCGGGAGTTTTGTTTGTTTTGCTTTCATAGGTACCCCTAGAATAGTGCCTGAAAGTTAGCAGTCAGGCAACAAGTAAGTTGCTATATGAATAATGAATGCTTACTGGAGGAGGCATGCTTTATTTAAAGACAATTGTGATGAGGAATGTAATTGAAAATACAAAATGATCCTGCAAAAACATGTTTCCTAACTGAAAGGGAAGTTTTGAATTGTTTCAGAAGTAAATGGTGAGTTCTCTATTGTCATATTAGAGATGAAGTGATATACCTGTTAGGAAGGGACATCTATCCTTATTGCTCCAACAGATTGATAATCCAGATAACCTTCAAGACAGACTATTTCTCTTTCATCCAAATTGCCCCAATAAAGCTAACTCTAGCCAAAGCTACCCTGGAAAATCCATCAACCCTTTCATTTTTAGAGAAGGGATCTTCTTATAGCCTAGTCTAACCCTGAACTCATGAGTCACAATCCTTCTGCTTCTGCTCATAGAGTGCTAGGATTACAGAGTAAAGTCCCATGTTATATTTAATCTTTTCTTTTAAAGACCCCATATGAACATGAATGGATATTTTTCTTTTTGTTTTTTAAAATAATATTTTGTATTTCATCAGCAAGCCTACACACTATGAATGGCATAGAAAAGCAAAATTATGGTGCATCCTTATAATCCTAGCACTCAGACAACTGAGGATAAAGCAAGAAGATCACAGGTTAAAGGCCAGTCTGGTCTACACAATGAGTTGAAGAACACCTGGGATACTAGAGACCCTCTCACAAAACGAAATGAAACTAATATTGTAAGACAACGCAAACAAACACCAAAAAAGCAAATTATTAGACTTTTAAGTAGACTATTCTAAGATACTTTTTTGAAACTTTGTTTTTAATTTCTTTTCAGAAAACAAAACATTATATTAAAACCTTGTAGTTTACACTGGAAAAATTACTAGGTAATCTACCTCCAATTTTTTTACAGGATTATTCCCATTTTAAGATCAGCAAAAAGTGTGTGTCAGAAGTGCCCTGAAAGACTTTACTCTTCCTATTTTCATATCAATTTAAAATTAGATTGACAATTTCATACTGTAATAGTATATTTTTGAGATACAAATCTTATTTTTATGAACTAAAACTGTGTTTTTTTAAAATATGAGTGTGTATGTGTGTGTGTGTGTGTGTGTGTGTGTGTGTGTGTGTGTGTATGTGTGCACGTGCACACGTGCAGTACCAGTGGAGGCCAAAAGAGGAAAATAGATCCCCTGGAGCTGGAGTTACAGGCAGTTGTACCCAAAGAGTGCATGCTGGGAACTGAACTCTGTGTGTGCTCTTAACCACTGAGCCATCTCTTCAGCCCCTCCATTCTTTATGTAAAGCTCATTTGTATTACACAGAATTAAAATTCTCCTCAGAGTTCATAATTTTGAACAAATTAGCACACAATTTCAAATAAATATTAACTATAAAGGGAAAAATGACTATTTTAGTGGAGTCAACAGAAAATACAACCTTGCATGTGTGGCCAACAAAACAAATTTTAAATGCCAGCTGTGAAGAGATAAAACAATTTTAAGAATGAGAAAATCATGATCCATAATGTTTCAATATGTAGCTGAAGCTGACCTTAAATTTTCAACTCTCCTGCCTTGGCAGTAGATAAGACTACAGGCGTTCACCAAAACTTAGGACCTAAAATATATTACTAATTGGTAGCACACACCTTTAATCTCAGCACTTGGGAGGCAGAGGCAGGTGGATCTCTGTGAGTTCAAGGCCAGCCTGGCCTACATAGTGAGTTCCAGGACAGCTGGGGCTACAGGGAGACCCTGTCTCAAAAAGACCAAAAAAAATGCAGTTCAAAGATTTTGGAAATAGAGGTTGTAATACAATTGCATTCCAAGTAAAATTTTGCCCCCCTGAAATAAAAAGAAGTTTAAGTAACATTCCCACAAATACTATAATTTCATAAAAATATATTCTTGTGACTGAATATAGCATTAATATGCACAAACAAAATAGTATACACAGGAAAACCAGTTTAGAATAACATTTTAATTATGCTTTAGCATATGTGAAATAATTTGTTTTCTCAACTGGATTCCCAGGTCAAGGTCTACATCATTTATTTGCACCAGTTACATATCTCACTTTCATAAGGGTCCCAAGAGGTAATAGTCATACACTGTTATTTCAGCCTTCACAAAAGCAATACATTGCAGAACACGGGACCATAACAGACAACACAGAACAGTCACAATTTCAGTTCCTGTTACATTGACAAAACTCAGGTAAGAGATTAAAACATTGCTGTCTTTTTATTAGGCTAGTGACCATTTTAATGAAGTAAAAAGATTATTCCAGTTTCACTAGGAATAGGAAATTTGGGGTGTGAGTGAGTATGTGGGGCAGATGTCTTTGCTCTTTGTTCAGATTTCTAAGACTAAAGCTAACACTAGCTCGAAAAGCCTAACATTAACAGTTACCATAAAATCTACTGAGAACACACAGTATAGGGGTAGTCTGATCCAATACACGTTTTTCAAAAATCATAGATAAGCAGGTGATTTTCACAGGCTCAGAAAGTTTGCCTTTCAACCTTTACAATGTAGTGGAACTTAGATTGGTCCACCACAGCCACTATATGCTATTTTACTTGCTCATCTCACAGCAGCAACATATGTCAATTTAAAACTAGCTCAGAATTTCAAAATTAATATCTCTAGCCTAGTATGCATGACTTATGTGGGAAAATGGTAAAAGTCATCAGAATATCCACACATGAAAACTGTGAAAGTCAGCAAACAACAACCTAACAAATACAACCTCCAAAGCTACAGAAAGTCTTTCAACTGGAGCATTCCTTCAGATTTTAAATTTCAACATTTGTTGTGGGATGCGGGCTCTTAAAAGGCAAATAAATAAGGATCAGGGATATTATATGTTTCCATTTTCTACAAAATATAAATAATTTAAGTGAATTACATTTTATAAAATGCAATATGTATAAGTGGCATATGGTAAGATATGACTGTATTAATGATTTATCAGGAAGATTACAGTCGCATTTTTCTTATGTTTAATGATTTCTTGTAAATATATATTTATTCCCCATTTATGACTGAAAATTAAGAAGAAAAATCATTTAGCACAGAGTTACCTATTCTTTCTTGGTTAGATTGGAATGAGCACATGTCAGAAAATGAACTATGAAAATTTCTAAAACACAATCTTATTTTTTCTGTTTTCTGTACTTCCTCAGGTAGTTTAAAATACTGTTTCAAAATAACATGTTTAAAAGTGAAACATACTATTTTTATGATTTGATAATGAAGTGGTAATTTTTCTGCAAAGCAAACTTGAATACTCAAATGTCATTGATGCAGAAAACCGAATTGACAGAGAACTAATAGCAAAATGTAAGTGATTAATTGTAACTGCCCTAGTAAAACTTATGAGCGTCTCTTGGATGTGGTCATCTAAAGTGGTCTATGTCTTAACTTCCATGTTTTTTCTTTCATATTAACAGTGTTCTGGCACATGACTTGCATAGGCTATATCTGATGCCAATATTTAAAGTATAGTGGCAGAGATTCCAAGCAATAAAAATCACCCTGGGCTTAACACATTTATAGTAATATTTAGGAATACAGAAGGTTAACCCCTCTGAGCTCTGTTGCACCTGGCCCTTGATGGATTGCTCTTTAGAATCTAACTTTTACCAGAACCAAGCCTTTGGAGAGGGGGATGAAGTGGCTTCCCCAACTGTCTCCTGGGCCCACTTGCTCTCCATCCAGGTGAGGCTGGATGTGATATAAATTAAAGGCAGTCTGCTGAAGCACTGGAGCCAAGCTAAATTCCCCAAAGATTCCAGGACCTTTCTCAGCTAGGCACATAGGACTTTCCTATCAGCCTTTATGTCGATCTTCTAGCTGCAGGGCTCCATACCTTACCGGGTCTGGTGGCTTTCCCAGCATCTCAGGAACAGCTGGTCCTGCTGCATTTGCTTCCAGGGCCAGGTCCCTTTTGGCAAGATCAGCAATTCAGACTGGCGGAGAGATACTTGACAATAACAGTGGAAGTAAATATCATGACTTGTAATGAGGGATAACACCTGCTGCCTCAGTTTCCAGGGGAAGTCTGTCCCCAATAGGGGTGACTGACTGGTTCAGATAAATGTTTGGAATATTTCTTAGCTATGTGTTGATGTTTGAAGAGAGTTATAAAGCTCATTTTTGAAATGATAGCTTGAGAAATAGACCGGAAGGCACCTGGAACCATCAAATTACCTTCCCACCCACTCTGTGTAATAGAGGTCCCCGTGGCAGAAATCTGCTGGTCTATGAGCACAGGTGGCCTCCTGGGACCAGGCATCCCTTTTGTCATTTCACAGAACTGGTGCGGTTGCTGCTTGGAGAGTGCAAGAGGCGACCTTCCTAAAACTGTGAAAGATGAGGGCAAAATGCGCTTCAGGACCTGTTGGTTTAAAAAACAAAGTATTTGTAGCCGGATGGAACCAGTATTTCTTCTTTATCGAGGGCCGAATTTGGCCTATTACCCGGCATAGGGACCAAAGCTAAAGCTAGATTCTGCAGGGATACTCATCTTAAAATAACTGGAGACTTCTCCCCCAAGGCAAATACCCGCCCCGCACGCAGTTCCCACAGCCTAGACGACTCCTTTTAACTCCTAAGCGAGTGGTTCGTACTGCCAGCAGGAACTGGGAATAGAGGTGGATTTGTAGCCCGCAGCAGACGGAGATCTATCAAGCGGTCAGCATCAGAGATGCTCACAAACGCCCTTAGGGGCCTGCGTGCCGGGTGGAAGTGGGTGTGCTTACAGGGCTTCCAAAACGAATTGAATAAAACAGAAGACCCGAAATCCCTGAGCACCGAGGGACTGAAGCAGATTGGTCTTCTGGTCTGAGCATTAATTCCAGCTCTGTTCCCAACATCTTAAGGAACGAGATTTGCACTGCAATTGAGTCACAAGCCCTTAGTCATAATCAGAGCATACAGTGGATGTAGAGCTCCAAGGCTCCTCCTGATCACGTCACCATGTGTAACGCTGGGTCTCTGCGGTACACATCCCTGCCCGGAATATTCCACGGACAGACCCATATTCACGATTTTTAACAGACACGGAAAGAATACAGTGGTGGTGGGGGGTGGAGGGGGGAGTTAAACCACCTATCCCTGTTTGCTTATGATGGCTTAATTATTGTCCTATAATCAAAGAATGCTAGAGCTCATTACCGGGCTCATTTGGCTCTAGGAGAAAGCTGAGCTCTTTGAGGTTAAAGTAACAGGCTCAAGGTTATACAATGTTCTGTCTAATCTTTAAAACTCTTGATGGAGGTTTTCACTGTCTGGTCCCTTCCACCGTCCTGCCTCAAAGATTCATTCTGTTTTGGAGCAAGCCCATTCTGTTTTGAGCAAGCCCATAAAGGACTGACTATTTGCTGTCAGTACCATTTCTCAGTATATTTTCAGTATGAGGGCACCGGGAGTGTACTTCAGAACACCATTATCAGTCTAACTCACAAGTTCAGATAAGAGAGATCTTAGGCTGAGGAGGCCAGATATTGGGTGGTGGTTTACTCTCATGGGCATCCTAGGGAATCAGGGGGGAGTGGTTGATTCAGGGGAGAGGGATGTGGGAAACAGCCAGGCAATGGACCTTCACCTTTCCAGGAGCTATTGGCAAAGGGAACTGGTTTTTGTCCAGTCATCTCTCCCCTGGAGCAATCTGTGCTTGACGTTACTTGGATTATTTCTCACTGTTGTATTAGTATTTCTCTCTCTCTCTCTCTCTCTCTCTCTCTCTCTCTCTCTCTCTCTCTCCTCACACACACACACACACACACACTGAGTCAATGCAAATTCCAGTCATTTGAAATTCTCTTTGTCCAGGTATTTTTGTACATGTTTCAATCTAGAATAGAAAGTTGGTAGCCTTCAAATAATTTATTTCACAAAATTCTGGTGGTAAATCCCCTCCCCCCCTTATCTCATTCTAATCTCCCCCCTCCCTCCCTCTTTCCTTCTCCCTTTTCTTTTTCCTTCCTTGAGTAGAAAAGAGAGAAACCTCAACCTTCAACTGTCAACTATTTTCCAAACACCAGATAACGTTCCCCAGGACTCTGTAGTAATGGGACCTTTCTGTTTTCAGCTGTGTTTTCCAGCCTGTAATCGTTTGTTTGTTATGTCTCTCCCTGTGGAAAAAGGAAAGCTAGGGAAAGGGCTTATGAAAGCAGAGGGTGATTTTTGTTCCATCCTCAGAATATTCAAAGCATTTTTATTTTTAATTTCATGAAGGTCATGGGGAGAAGATTCCCCAATACTTGTACAGAAAAGGAATTAACATCAACATTACCCAAATAAGAATATCTTAGACTTTTTGAAAAAATGTTACAGGAGGAGGACTTCTGGGTGTGGTTATCCCCTTTACCCTGATTTCTAAATAGTTTCATGAGAAGTATTTCTTTTTTTTAATATAATTTATCATGCTTTTCACAGTTTAAGATTTGAGAAATAGGAACTCTATTGTGCAAACTATCTTCCAAAACTGCCATTCCTAAACATTGAAAACAAATATATTTATTAAATTGCATTTATAAATTTACCAATAGTTTCTGAGTAAGAGGTTCAGGATCAGATTGAAAAGTATACTTAGTTGTTCAGAAATAAGCACAAATATTGTGTCACTGTTTCTAACACAGTAAGTAAAATATTAGGCATTTAAGCAGAGTTTAAATCTTATTTCTAGAAATACATAAATAAAAAGCTATCTAGTTGATATATACATATATAATATATAACTTTTACACTTTAAAAAGTATTTAACTGTGAGAGTAACTCCTACTGAAAACTTTCTATTCCAAATGCAAACTTTAAAAAGTCACCCTCAACAGTGTATTTTTGCCATCAGAAGGATGCTGATTTTAAGCTTTTTCTTTTCTTTCATAAAATACTTAGATTGCTTTCAGGGTTACTAAGTATTTCACCAAGTAGTGGAAGACTAATTTGCTTTCCTCATTTAAGCCACAGCTTTTATTATATCAACTTCGCTAGCCAACCCCACTGCAAGGCCCTCTAATCTTTTGTCTTTTCTCTCATCACCTCCTTCCAACTCACCCCAACATTTTTCCTACCCCATCGACCTTAAAGAAATCGTGATTCCTAGTCTAGGAAATCATTTCCGGACCGTTCGCTTTATTAACTGCGCTTTTCTCTTCCTCTCCCTCTCCTACTCTAATGGACACTTTATCACCGAGAGCAGTCGCTAAGTCCGCACTGCCCACATGGAGGCTTCGCTGCTCCTTTCCTTTATAGGCCCTTCCGCGGTTTTATGGTGCGTTGCTCTGGTTGGAATGTTTATAGATAATAAACAACTAATCCATTTCTTGCCTAATGAATTGCCCCACCCGCGTACCCCTTTAAGGCCCTAACTAGCTCCAGGATCAAGCTGAGCCACTGGCAGGGGGTAGAGGGGGTGGGGTGTGAAGCTCCCCAGCGTCGCTGCTGCATAAAATCAAAGCATGGAGCCCAAGTCTGCAGACACCTACTTCCCATTCCCAGAGCTTCTTCCCTGAGCCCTCCTCTCGCATCCTCTGGGCTCTGCCCACCCTCTCCTTTCTTCACTGGTCCTAAGGATGAAATTCCAAAATATTCTCCTAGAAGTCGAAGTGAGAGGGCTATCCTTGAACTTGGTTGCGATGCTCGGCGTTCCTGGCACTCCTTCGAATAACAGGCACGCGCGCGATGACTGACTAGAGCTGGAGACTACTGCAGTATCTGCTTTGTTCCGACCAGCCTCCCCAGGTTTAGCCCAGCACACCTCAGAGAGAGGTGTCTGCCACTTTGCTGCCGGGAGCTTTCTAGTGCGCAGAGGCTGCACAGAAAGAGTTTTTGACTGGGAGGTAGGGTAGGTCGTGCGGATTGCATCATCTAGTTAACACGGTGCTTCCTGCCTGAAATAAAAAGAAAAACGTATTTTCGAATTCCCAATGTGATCTGGAAAACGCTGAGAATCTGCCAAACAGCATTCCGAGAACAGAAGAGACAAACGCCTTGGAGAGATGCTTTTATACACATTATGGCAGCTGCACAAGGCTTCTGTCAGTAGCTGGGCCAGAGGGTGTGATAACAGTGATTGGGGCCTCCTAGGGCCCTTGGGGAAACCAACCCCGGAGTCTCCCACTGTGCTGCACTGCGGGGAGTCCACTGTCCAGGCTGTGGGTAACCAGAGAGCATCCGTGTTTGCCTGGTTACAAGTCCCTTTCCTTAGCACCCAACAGTGGGGAGTGAAACTGGAGTGGAAGCTGCCAAGGTCTCCGTTGAATAGTACTCCCTCTGCAGCAGCTTTCCAAACCCATGTTAACAGCTGTGCTTTGAATCTCCTGAGAGACGTCTTTCTTCAGACAGTAGTTTGAAAGTTCTGCAGTTTCACGTTTATAAATTTCAGTATTTGAAAACTAATGTTTGTGCCATCTTCTAACTCACCTCCTGTTCCAGAATCTCCTCTCTCCCAGAACCTTAGGAAGAATCTTTAGGAGCAACCAGGACCACCCATCCACATATGGCTTTGCTTCTCTTTACTGTAAGGAGTGGCTGAAAATGTTAGGGTAGCATTTATTTCCCTAAGGTGGCCAGTTTTTCTAAAACTGGGAGCAAAAAACATTTAAAGTTTGTTTCCATCTTTCTTTCACTTTTCTCATTGTGTGGTAGGATTCTGATATTCCGGCATTTAATTTACTAATACTTACTCAGCGCTTCCTGTTTGGGGCATTGGAGACACAACTGTTGAAACACATAGATACACACACTCACAGCTTCTCCTACAGCTGCTACTTCAGGCAAGTGGATCAGGTCTATATGAGGACTCATTTGGGGCTGGCACTTAGAGGATGTGATTTTTAAGAGTAGCCTTAGTTAGACAATCCTAGCCTCTGGCTGAAGCCTCTCTCGCCTCACTTTAACTGTGCAGTTTAAATTATTCCCTCTCCTCCCTTTCCATAGTACAACTGGTGTTCTTAGTATCAGATAACACCACTTTTCACTCAGTCTCCTTCCCAGAGCCCACTTTCATCTGCAGGATCTGGGGTTAGGCAGGAGGACGCTTCCAGACACTCTCAAACAGTGATACTCATCACCCACCCCATGAAGTCTCCAATTCAATACGTCCTCTAAGGAATCTTGCTCTCCAGAATCTTCCTTGTGATTAAGCAAGCATTAATACAAAAAAAGCAGGTTCTATTCTTCCCTGAGGGAGGGAGTTTCCTCCCTCCGTCAACCAGGGATATGCATTCTTCCTATCTGGGATCTTTCCTCCTACTGGAATCCACAGAAGTTTCTTCATGGAGAGGAGGCTGTCCCCGGAACCCCCTGCAGGAGAGCCTGAAGAGTTTTTGGCTGCCGTTCTCCCGATGAGCAAAAAGATACAAATTTAATCATTCCTTGATGAAGAAGAGATTAAAATGATCCACAAAGGAAAACTTGCATTAAAGAAAAGCAAAAGTCCACTGCAATCTGTTTGGTTATTTTCTCTGACTCTGCTGTTTGATATGATCCTGCTTCGTCAGAAATAAAAATAAATAAGAACACAAAACGTTGACGGGTTTTTCAGCATTGAGTGTGTGCATGGTTGATACAGAGAGAAAAGAAAATAAATCCTGGTTGCTTAATGAAAGGAAGAAGAAAGTAATTTGTATAAATAGAGCTAGACCGCGAGGGGCGGGGGCTGCCGAACCCTGGGTACCTTCTCAGAAGTGCGGGAACTGGGGAGCTTGGAGTGAGTCACCGCTGACAGCACTGGTTTTCTCTGTCCTTGGGTTGCAGAAATTGGATGGAGCTGTGCTTCAAGCAGCAGGGAGCTAAGCTCAATTTTATTTGATCATCAAAGGAACTGAGAACTCAGCAAGAAAGACATCAATCCATGCTTGCATCCTTGGAAGCGCTGAGCAGTTCAGAAGGAGTTTGCATTTCAGACTGGTTTCTTCAGAATGTGATAGAAGAGAAAGAAGTCTCCTACCCTCAGAAGGTACAGACCAGCCACCCACTGTCTTGACTTTGCTGCGTGCAGAAGACACTGTAAGGAGGAAAACACGCAGGGACTGTGGGCATGCCACCTGCTCACCTCCCACAGACTTGATGCCTACTGAAAAAAGGGGCCCAAGCAGTGTTCTTCATCCACAGTGGCATCTTGGATATCACTCATCCTGGTCTGAGGGTTTGCAGAGATCACAGCTTGCAGAAAAGGGAAAGTGCATGCCAAATCACTGTCAAGGAAAGGATTATATGGCAATATTACCCCGTGCAGCTGGAAATTCCATACACAAGGAGGATAGTGGCTAAAAATGGCAGGCAGAGGTCTGGTTTCTTATCTCTTTAGTTCCCATTCTCATCAGAAGTTTGCATTCATTGAAACTATGCTTATAAAATATAGTCTTGCTGCTTTCTTTTTCTTCTGTGAAAATTAAACTGCCAGCAAAGTTGGCTTTACAATTAATTCTCAATTCAGAAGCATGAAGTTACTGTGTGTGCAAAGGTATGCTTAAAGATAGCTTCCTACATGACAGGTCTGAGTATATAAAATAATTTGAACATAGTGATCCTAGATAAGTCAATCTTGCTTCTCACTTTACAGAGTGCAAAACTAGCCCTAGTAGACTCTTTACTTCACCTAAAAACAGGGGAAGTTAAATACTTTGCTCATATCTTACTGTGTGTGGAGGGAATATACTTATGAAATTATGTCATTATATTTTGTTTGAACACCCTCCAGTAGCTTTCCATGCAAAAATAGAGGCAATAAATATTGAGATACATAGCAACTTTCTTGCAGAGATTTGAGGTTTCTTGGCTTGATCTAGGGAATAAGGAAAGTAGCCAAAGAAAGAGACAAGCCAGGATGAATAAAATCTAGGTGTTATAGGTACCTATGACAAAAGAGGACTTTTAGAATAAAATTTAGTTGAAACAAGCATTTATTGTTGGCATGGTTAGAAAAATAGAGGGTTCATTTCAGAAAAGAAAGATTTGTATTGCTTTAGAAGTGGGAAATCAGCTGACCAACAACAGAGGTGAATGAAGAAGTGTCTCCCCAACTTGTCCCCACCCTATTTCTTCTCTTTCTATTTCTGGACATCTGCTGGTTGCTTTCTTTGTCCCCAAGATTCTGGGTTTCTTGCACTACCCTTTACAAGGTTATAATCTGTCTTTTCTCTAACCTCCCCCTCTATGCCACTCAATGGCCTGAGAATACCTTACTATGTCTTGCAATGATAACCTGGGGAACGTATTTCCCTATTCCCCTCTCCTCCTATCAGAACTTACTAGGCTTTCTCAATATCCGACTAGTTCCAAGAACTAGTAGGCACATTTATTCCCATAGAGGTGCTTACGGATGGTTTGATGTGTTCTTGGTTCAACCTTGTATAGCTGCCCTAGAACTGATTTCTTAAAAGGTAAATCTAGAAGTGGAAATTTTAAGTAGTTTTGCTGTAAGGATAGCTATTTGGAGGGGAAGAGTTACTGTAAAACACCTTTTTTAATTATGATGCTGTCTTATGCACTGAATTGATATGAGTCTACCTCTTTCAGTAGATGAGTTCAGTTAGTCTCTAAAACAGTAGTGAAGTGCCCCTGTTCTCCCAGTGTCTTAACAATGTCCTGCTGTGTGACTCAGGCAGGTCTCAGACTCAAGATCTTTCTGCCTAAGCTTCTTAAGTTTTAGAATTACAGGTAGGTGTCCACCATGCCTGGCAAAAATTCTTCTTTAATGGAATTTAATAAGTCAGGCATGGTGGTACCAGCTAGAGTCCAGCTGACTTGGAAAGCTGAGGCAAGGGATCACTGGAGCCAAAAGACTTATTAGGAGCTCGAGCAATGTAGTGAGATGCCTTCTCAAAAAAAATAGAAAAAAATATAAATTCAATTTGCTTCTAAATCCAATACATGAAATAAACTAAAATCAACTGTAGGGGCTGAAAGGAGAGGAAAGAGACCTTGAAAATGAGGCTAGTAACTGTCCATTGCCCCACTCCCTTTCCTTTTTCTAGGTTTGTAAGAGTACAACGTGAAAATTATTACTTTGCATGAAATCAGTATGTCAACTAGCAATCTTACTGTAGCTATAAGAAAAAATTAGTTGGAAGTCTAAAGAAATTGTACAATTAGAAGCATTTTTAGAGATCATGAATTAGAATAAGTTTATGTGTAAGATGCATGGAATTAATAGATCTCATCCGTAATTCATAAATATAGTTGTAAATAACAATTTCTGAGAAAAAACTCACTTTTATGTCTTCCTTAAAGTCTAGCCTTGTTACCATCTGTGTTGAGGAATGTACACTAGGAAAATCACAATGAGAGATCTGGGAAGAGAGCCACAGGAATGAGATGCTGCGCAAGTTGTGGCAAGATTTCCCCCCTGTTATCCCCATTCGAAGCAGGTCAGGCTGCACTGATAACAGCTGCAGAAACAATTGGAGACCTTATTCATAAAATCAAAGGCAGCATGCCAGATGGCAACCAACCAAAGGAACTGAGGATGGAGAGGATTACCAAATGCTGGTGAAACAGGAAACAAATCCTCTGAGAATAAACATCTCTGTCCTTTTGTTAAATTGTAAAAATCAGATTTTTTTTCAAACTTGCAATGAACAGAGTATAAAATGAAAACCGTAAGAGTTTGTTAAGTAGGAAGTTTCTCTGCAAAGAATAATTTTATCTTTCTTTTCCTCACTGACTGAACACTTTTGAAAACAAATTTTTAGTCAAGAATTTGATGGGTTGTTCAAGTTGTTCTGTCGTTTCTTCTTGTCTTTCTTTATAATCTCTATGCAACCCAGAAAGAGTAGGAAACAAAGAGAATCTCTGTTCCTTTAATTACTTCCTGTGCATTTGACAACTACTACCTCAGTCGCACTGGTTGATCCACTTAGCAATGAGCCGCTCTCGCAAAGACAGCATAATTGTTTTGGGATACTCACTTCCCAGGCTATATATCATGCCAGTCAAAACAAAGTGCTTCCAACCTACATTATCAAAGTTTTCACACCTTGCTGTAGTAATGTGTTTAACTGTTGGATCCTACTTAATGTTTTGTTGATAAATAATCAAACCCTTATAATAATATACATCCAAAGTCTGAAGTAAAACTCCAAATAAAATTTAACAAAGTTAAAAATAAAAATTAGCTTAAAAAACAGAATTAACTTGTACTTAGTTCACTCAGATTATTTTCAAAGATTCTATTTATTTGTTTATTTTATGTGTGTTTTGCCTGCATGTATGTATATACACCATACATGCCTGACTGGTGCTTGCAGAGGCCAGAAGAAGGCATCAGATCCCCTGAAACTGGAGTCACAGGTGGTTGTGAGCGACCATGTGGGTGCTGAAAACTGAAATTGGGTCCTCTGTAAGAGCCCCAAGTGCTCTTAACCCCAGAGCCATCTCTCCAGCTCCACAGGAGACTATTTTATAATGCCGAGGTTTATATTTCTTAGATTAAGTAAAAGGCCCATAGAATAAAAGGTAAACTTTTGAAAATATTTTATTATGTGTTTTCTTGGGAAGAAACTAGTCATCAAGGAAAATAATACAAACTGGAAATGTGTTGTGATGCTGATGATTTAATGAGCTATTAAAAATTTAAACCTAAAGTATTAGCATTTTCCTTAAAGTTCTGAGAAAAAATATTTTCAAGTTTTTAAAAGTAATCTAAAACAATGAATTTAAAAGTAAAGTTTCCTAGTAATAGTTTTAATTCCTAGGAAAAATTATGCTTTTGTAATTAGAATTTAAATGTGGTCATTAATCTAAGTACAAAATTAACAGTTAAAAAAACCCCTAATTCAAGGAATATGTATATATGTATGCACAGCACAACATTCAGGTTCTTCTTTGTATTTGTGAAGAAAAGGACTATCTGGTACCAATCCAATCAGTCTAATCCATTAAAAGAAGTCAGTTTGATAGTTAAAGACTCTTTAATGGATTTTGAGGGATTCTAACTTACCTGATAGAGTTCTCAGTTAATCAAATAAACCATTTGACGATAAACACTGACAATATTAAATAGTGTATAATACTTTAAATTAGAATTCCTAAGTCCAATATCTAGCTATGAAAGAAACTCCTTTCTTCCCAAGGATTAACTGTTATTATTTATATATGAAAAAATATCTTGGGGTTTTATCATTTCCCACTATGATACATACATTGAAAATACTGACAGGAAACTGCAGGGCATTTAGGAAGCAGTGACAAGGTGGGTGGGCTGTCATGTCATTTCTAATATGTCCAACATGAAATGGAGATGGACGCAATTATGAGAAAAATTTCAATGCAAACATTATTTTGGTGAACTTGGAATGCTTCAGGAGTGGGTGATTTCTAAAATGAAACAGAATCACCCATTACAAATCAGTGATTTTGTTAATCTTTGTATCAGCATATGTATCAGAACTAAAGGAAATATGGTAATGTGTGCTTGTATCTGGAACATATTAAAGTATCATGGTAGAACAATGCACATCTGCATATGTGATTAGTCATGCCTTAATTTCCCTTTAATGACTATAGAGAGGAAGTGTTTGAAAAACCTTCTGCTTACTTCTTTTAATCCTTCTCACTTGAGGACGAAGGTAGTAGAGATTCTATCTTAGCATTGAATAGTTTATCCTAGACTTGAAATAATTGTTCGTTCCATCAACATGTATTTGTGTGACATTCTATAAAGAAGACAAGGCATACATCTGTTGTAAATAAGAAAATAAGTAAGTATATAAAATTTTAAATAGCTATAGAGAAGAGAAATAAATGCACACTTGTTTGGTGCAAAACCATGAGCATACTAAAAGGCTCTGACTTTTATTTGCAAATGAATCTGGAACAATACAAAGAAATGGATAACACTGGTTGCTTGTAGGTGGAACCAGTGCTCTTTGGTTGCTTGACAGAATAGGGAGAGAAATAGTGTTTTACATACACTTTTGTACTCCTTGAAATTGAACATGAGAATGTTTTATAAAACTGTCTAAAATGAATAAAGTAAGATAACTAAGTACATAGATTTCAAAACAATGGTTCAAGTAAACACAATTATACCTTGAAATTCTATGTGAGACTTAATGAAGAAATAAATTGGAGTCTGGATTGAATAATAAATGATGGATACTATTTAAATAGACTCACAGCAGAGAGCATTCTAGGCAAGGCAACTGATGTTAAGTCTGAGGGATGAAAAGAAGAGACATGTGAACTTAGTGAGTATCAAGGCTGACTACAAGTAATTTGGAAGGGATGGCTGGAGATGCTAGGGTGCAGATTTTGGAGGGCTGTGAATCTATATTAAGAAGTAGGGGTAGAGCCTCTAATGGCCAGACTTCACCCGTTGTTTTAATTTGTTTGATCTCTTGTGAAGGTAGACACTAAGTAATGGGTAATGAATGATTATGTGCCATAGAAGGAGAAGAATGGGTATTCATGACACTCATAGAAATGAAAATTATAGAAAAGGAAAAAAAAATAACTGGAGGAGATTGGTAGTGACACATTCAGCAAATCTTTCCCCAAACTATATCTGTGTCTTCTCAGCATATTGGAAGAAGCTGGTGGCAAGGGCAAGAGAAGACAAACGATGCTGTAAACTGCTCTGGGTAGCAAGAAAAGATGGAAAGAAGCACAGGTGAAAAGACTTACTTGGGGAAAAGGGGACACTAAAATTTTGAAGCAAACAGGAAGAAAGCAATACTACAGTGTGGAGGTAACACTTTTCATGGGACAGAAGGAAAGCAGAGAATATCTGGATCCTCCGCCTTCAGAGTAACATTGAGGTTTGAGAACTAGGAGGTTGGATTAGCCAATGAGGGAAGATGTTGAGACAAGTTGATTTCCTCCTGTTTCAAGGTTGCCCACATGTGCAAGATTGTGCTGGGGCAAAGGCATGGCACTGGTCAACAGCACCCAGAATACTGGAACAGTTTGCTGTATACCAAGAAAAATCCATCACTGATAATTTAAAAATGCTCACAAAACATGACCTAAGCAGAAAACTTTCCAATAAAATTATAATAAGTGTTGTAGAAAGGAGTTTTATTTCTATGTTATGTCTCATGAAAATAGGATCTATTATTTACTAGTGTGAGTCTCTCTCATAATAAGTCATCAAGAGGGAGCAATTGATGCAAAAAGGAGATTTTTTTCAGCTACTTTGGCAGATTTTGTAGTCACAGACCTCTTAATGCAAGGACATGGTTAGGAAAAGGACAGTAACAAGAATCCATCTTGCTGTTACTGTCCCAGGTGTTTTAGAAGGCCAAGAACACAAAAAGATGGAGTCATTTGGGAGCCAAGGGCAGGATCAAATCCACTACGATTTCCAAATTAAAAGTAATGTAAACAGGAGAAGCTGTGGTGATAGACAAGATGGATGTATCAGGAGGTCAGCGCTCACATCATTATGAGACAGACATGAGAGGAAAGGGCAGGTAACTTGTCAGGGTTACCTGGATGTCTGCTACCCTGGAGTCCTATTCACAGAGGGAACCAAGTGAGAAAGCCCAGCTCTCAAAAGACTTGAGAGTAAAAATCCCAAGCTGCACGAATGATCATCAAGATTTATGCTAGTATATTTAACATATATAATAGTTTGGAAAGTGCGATTCAGATTTTAATTATCCAAAAAAGGGATAACTTCCGCTGAGAGACTTGGCTTTGTAAATCAAGCCGTTCACTGGAGACCTAGGGCTGGGGTGGCTGTTGGAATTAGCGATGCCTGTTTTAATGCAAAAAACTACATATTGTGTTGTACACCCTGCAGAAATAGCTCTTTGTCATTTAGCTGTGAATACATTGCTATTTTTTGAATATCGTTTTATATCATGTGATAAATTACAGTTAAGAACAAAGAGTAAAATTTAAAAATAGATATAATTCTGTTATTGCTACATTTTTCAGGACAGAAAGAGTCAGTCTATACTCATTATTATATTCTAAAATTAAATCTGTCTAGTAGATAACCTAAGCCTTTAAAGCCATATATCCTATTTTAATTAAAAAAATTCTGGTTGTGATCACAGAATAGAATTAAACTCCCACGTAAAATATGGGAAGGAAGGAGGTAAAAAGAGGTCATATAGTGTTACCTGATAAAAGTAGACAGTAATATTTAAAATGAGGTAAGTGTTGCACCGATTTATGATGTATTTTATCTGCAGGAAAAACCATAGTTTATCGTGGTGTCATTCAGCTTGAATCGTCAGCTGTATATCTTTGACTTTTGAATGTAACTGTTGAAAGGAAACGACTTTGAGAGATGTGAGCTAGGAGACAGATCAAAAGCTTAAAGCAATTTTGCTTTGCTAGTTCAAATATATTTTTATTGAAACATATTTTGTTGTCATGCATGCATAAATATTATATAACATCAGTCAAAGTGGTGAGGGTCTCAGAGTTGCTGGGTGTTGGTAACAGGTAAGAATTCAAATACCCTGCAAATTCTATAATCTCACTCTGATTTTCAGGGTTTTCTATTTAACATCTAATTTTGCAGTAGCAATTCTTTTCCAAAGGTCATGTCCACTGTAGAAAATAGAAAATTTTAAATAAAGCAGTAAAGTTAAGGAACATAGTATTGCAATAGGAAGCACTAATTAGAGTCTTGGGAAACTAATGATAGTTTCTATATTCTATATAAGCGGATAAGCTTAGTCTATATTATTAATTCTGCTTTGTAATTTATTTTTTTGTTTTTACATTTACATTTCTTTGTTGCTTTCAATTGGTAGCCCTGTATGCAGTTGTGAAACACTAAGAGATTGTTAATTATTCTTTAAAGTTTATTATACTCTGACAATTATTTGTCAGTTTGTGTTAGAACGATTTTCTTCAGCTTCAAATTTTCTCACTGTGCTGATATCTACTCTTTATGTAGTTTTATGATATAACAATAGATTTAAATGACAGGTTCCAAGTCATTCAAGTAGATTTCACAGTTACTTAATATTTCCTTTTGCAGGTGTTGATTTTTAGGTTAGAATTTAAAATAAAACAATAAACATACATTCAACAGAATTGTTAAAAATAAGGGTGAACAAGCAACACTGCCTTTCAAAGACAGGTCAAAAACAATCCCTAAAGACTGTAATTATTTAATTTAATAATAGTCAGTAGAAAAGACAGGTAAGACAGAGAAGAGGTATTTTAAAGTTTGAGATTTCTTCATTATAGTTTTCAAAAGCTAAAATTAATAAAGTAATAAGTTAAATGGATTTTCTGTGACTATTTAACCAATCTCATTCGTAAGAAGAAAAGCCTAAGATGTGTTCCTGTTCATGTCATCTTTGGTATTTTGAGCACAAATAATGACTTCAGGTTTTAGGAAGTGGATGCAAAGAATTAGAGCTCACAAATTAAGTGCATAGATCCTTCTCTCCATAAAGCACGGGCATCTCACAAAGTACATATTCTTCATTGCTTTGTTCTCACCTTTCCATAAACTGGAAGAAGGATTTATGCCTAAAAGGATTTAGTATGTGATAAAGAAGCATAGAGTTTTCAGTTGGTGTAGCAGTTTATACAAGGAGCTTGAAGACTCGTGTAGTCTTACTATTATTTGAAGAACAACAGCTTGCAGGGGTCCAATCCCTTGTATATCTTACCCGGGCTTTATTAGACTGTTTACAAAAGAACACAGTTCATAACTCACATCCTTTCTTAAAGGAGCAACTGTAACCAAGCAAACATATCACAGATGTGTGTCTGTATGTCTTTCTGCCTTGTAGGCCTTATAGAAACTTTTAAATTTTATTTAATAAAATCATTAGTGAAGTCACATTAACATACATTCTTTCTTTTGTGTTTCTCTTTAAAGCTTGGTTAAGTACTCTCTTTTCATTAGGTACATCAGAGAAAATACTACGTCCCTTTCTGAATTTAATTTAGCCACTACCCACTATTTAAGTTATATTTACTGCAATGCATGGTAATAAAATCACTTTAAGCATTTTCACCATATTTTATACTTCGATATTTCAAAGGTATCTTCAAAAATCTCCCCTCCTCCCTTTCAGTCAGGTGAATGTCTTATTGAACAGAGATTTGGAAACTAAAAATCAATTTTTGAAAAAAATTGAACCTCAGTATCTCTCACATTTAAGCAGAGAATTATTATAATTCATATAAGAATCATATATATATTATATATATATGTACTGAATAAAAGAAATGAAGACAGTGTAAGTGGGAAAACATACTGAATACCAGACTTTGTAAACAAAAAGATCCATGTATAAAGAGTTCATTTACTTATTATGATATTGCCTAAAGAATTTCTTAGGTGACAGTTGTTTTAAATATTTTAATTTTTAATAGTATTATCAACTACTTCGAGTTCTTGATTTTTTGGAAAGGAAGTGAATACGCAATATGTACTAATGTTTCTCTAATTCATGTTCTACTCATCCACGCAATGTTGAGTTTAATAGTGATTAGTTTCAATTAATTAACACTATTAGCAGATAGTAAAAACTCAGAACAAAATGAATTTGTTAGAATGCTTCAAATAGTTCTAAGAGAAACTTATTTTATGAAAATGTTTGAGTCTCTATTACAAAGCAAGAACTAGAAATAAAGAGATGAGAGATTTCTGCAGTGTGTTTTCTGTGTCTTGATATAGTACATTCTCTATTTAAAAGTTTTTCTGTTAATTCTGCTGGCTATGTGTTAAGTTCTCTTGTAAACCATAATGTTTTATTATAGTATAATAACATAATTACATTTCATTAGGTATTTCAGAATTTAAATATATTTAGATTGGATATTTTTAACTTGATGGCTTTTTATGCATCCTGTATATCAGATTCATAATCATTTCCTGAAACATGACGTAATTTGACTCTAGACTCAAACTTTGCTGTGCCTCTTTCAGCATCCCAAGTTTCTCTTGTCTGTCTCATCACTCCCCATTTTCTTGCAAAGTAAGCTTCTCATTTTTTTTTGTCATTTCATTTGCAAATTTTTGCTTTTAGATAAGTTTGAAGATTTTCTCAATGAATGTCCTATGGCCATAATATAGTACATTAGTTTATATTCTGTATTGGGACCTGCTTCACAGTTGAGGGAGGAGTGTTTCTAAATTTTTCCTAATTAGATCTTTAAGTGCATTTTGGTCAAGATCTCCAGGCTTTTGAAAAGTTAATTCAAGAGATAACAGTTCCTTTTAAATAGTAAATTTTGGCAGTAAAAAGGTAGTCATAACAATGTTGGTGGTCACATTTATATTTCATTGCTAGTTTATAATATTTTAGAATATTTTGTTAGAAATTTCATTTGCAGGGCTGGAGAGATGGCTCATCAGTTAAGAGCACTGACTGCTCTTGCAGAGGACCCGGGTTTGATTCTCAGCACCCACATGATGGCTATGAACTCCAGTTCCAGGGGAATCCGAAGCCCTCTTCTGACCTCCGCTACATTGCACGACACGGGTGCACTCACATACATGCAGGCCATACACTCGTACACATAAAATAAAAATAATAAATAAAGTGTTTTTTTTTAAATTTCATTTGCAGTTATTTAAGAGACATAACAATTAAAATATGTGTGCAACAGACTTATTTTTCTTTAGGAATAAGGAAATAAAAATTGCAATTTTGAAATAATTCCATCAACAAAGTGACATTTCAGGTTAGTCTACTAGATGTAGTATAGGTAACTGCAGTTTTACAAAGAAAATACATCAATATAATGAAATTTAATCAAAGTGGGGCTAGAGAGATGGCTCAGTGGTTAAAAGCACTGGCTGCTCTTGTAGAGGACATGGGTTTGGTTCCCAGCACCCACTTAGTGGCTAACAATTGTCTGTAACTACAGGGATCTGACACCCACTTTTGACCTCCACAGGAATTTCCCAACATGGTGCATTTACATACATGCAGACAAAACACTCATACACATAAAATTTTAAAAAATGAAATTGAACCAATATGATAGATCTTCAAATACTATCTGTACTAAAATACTAATAAATTATACTGTATTACTATTTATGCTACAATAAAATATCTTTTGAATACTTTCTCTGTTTTAATAGTTTTAAATACTAAAGTTGTCATATTTAAAGAAAAAATAAAAGCAAGGAAAATCTCTCTCTCTCTCTCTCTCTCTCTCTCTCTCTCTCTCTCTATCTCTCTATCATCTATCTATGTATCTATCCATCTATCATCCATCCATCATCCATCTGGACGTTTATCAAAAATCTATCATTTCATGACTAATTTTCCTGGAAAACTGACTTTATTATTTTCATTTCATTATATTAATACTACATTTAAGAGAAATATCATATTAAACTTATGTTACTTAAACTTTTCAATAACTACTGTAAAAGATCTGGTTCAAATTAAATTATTAAGTTTTTAATTAGCACATGGTTCCAAAATTAAAATGCCACAAAAAGCAAAGTTACCTGAAGTTGATTAAGATTTTATTATGGGAGTTATTTCTTTTTCTAGACACCAAAGACTATTATATTGATTATGTTATTTTATTTTTTATGTATATTTTTCTAATCAGTAGACATAGACATTTCAGCAAGGATAGCATTTTATGAATTGAGATAAAGCATTACTAAAACAAGATACTGTCAACTTTAGGTCTGTTAAACAAGGAAGCAAATGCAAAGATACATTATCATTTTGAATTCTGATCATGTATTCATTTTCATCACTGAACACTAAGCCTTTTTGCCTGTTACATTGCTACAATCTTCCGTCAGAGGACAGGACTGTGAAAATCTGCAATAGCTTTCAATGTGACTTGATGAATAGCAAGAGAGCTTAGTGGAAATGTTGAACTCCTTCATGATTAAAAAGCAAACCTTTAATGTAGTTTTTGTTTACCATGTCATAAGTGCAGTGTTGGAAGTTACTGCCAAAGAGTCATTGGAACAGGCATCAGTGCGGCAATGTCAGCCGGCCAATGCTTTGAAAATGATTCAGTTCCTCTAGTCTTATGACTAAAATAATATCCAGTGGCTCCAGCCCCAAGCCTGGTTAATGCATCTGTCCAGAACACATAATTACTCGGTCATAACATTCCCCCGGCCACCAGCCAACAAACCAATCAGCATTTCTTCCTAACTCACCAGAATTTTTGCTGTGTCAAACTGTTTGATCTCTAGGTAGTAAAAATGCAAAAAATGGAAGGACACTGCACTGGAAGGTTTTAATTTAGAAGAGTTTCTCATGGAAATTAAATTTGAAGAGAAACATGTTTTTGTTGTCATGACTGAAGTTGAAATTTTAATTTGGTACTCCTTGCATAGAGTATAGTTAGTTTGTTTTAACGCTACAATCTCACATGTAAGTCATTTTAGTGAGGACATATTCTAAGAACAAAATAATGGTGAATATATCTCATTATGATTTGTTTCCAAAATATTAACAAATACAGTGACAGGAACATTATCCTTTTGGTTAACACAAATATATTATGTATCCATGTATTAATGTACATATGTGTATATAGCATTTCTTGTATCACTTCCTGAAAGCAATCAAAAGTATGTATACATATGAGTGTGTATAAAACAGGCTTTTACACAAGCTTATTACATTTTAATAATTAGTAATAAGATCCTTGAAATTTTTCCATATTAAATCACATTATTTTGCCTTGTCTTCCACAGACTCATCTAAAATGTTTTAAAATGGATTTTGGAAATCATTTTTATGAGGTGAAATCTCACTGAATATTTGAAATTTAAGCTTGTTGTGAAGAATAAACATATAGATTTAAGTCACCAGAGGAAATGAAGAAGTATGCTCCAGACAGAAGGAAAAACACATAGGAAAAAGTCAAGTGTGAAAGAGAATGGTGTACTAGGGAAAGGTGGTCCTCTCGGAACATTAGAGGGCTCACGTGAGAATATTGTGAATGAAGTTGACACGGTGGCATGGGTCAGGTTGTGAATCACTTTGACAGGCAAAATAGACACATGGATATTAGACCTGAATATCTGAAGGAACACCATAGGGATACTTCAGATGTTAATTTATGGTCACATGGGAATGTTTACTCAGTTATCTATCTCTTCTCAATTTCACTTCCTCTGTCAAGTTTAGATAGCAATGCGATAAAACCATTGAATCATATGTCTGATAGAAATTTTTTTTAAAAGTATAAAACTACTTAGTATAGAACTGATAGAGTGCCACTTATTTACCCCCAGGCATACACTGACCTGCTAGGGAAAGGGTTCTGGAATGAAGATTGGAAGATGATGTCACAGAACCAAATCTATTTTCCAAATGCCTAACTAGCAAACACTTAGTAGGAAAGGCTAAGTAAATGTCCTTTTGAGCTCATTCTTGCTGGGAAAAATCAGGCTCTTGTGGTTTGAATCTGAAATGTCCCACAGGCTTATGTGTTTGACTACTTGGTCCCCATATGGTGGCACTGTTTTGGTAGACTGTGGAACCTTACAGAGGTGGGTCACTGGAGGCCGGGGGTGGAGCTTTGAGGGTTATAAACCAGCCTTGCTTCTTCCCTAGACTCTCTGCTTCTGGTCTACCACTGTGATGTGACCAGCTGCCTTATGCCTCCTCCACCATGAATAAGAGCCACCCCGCCTCCATGCCTCCATGCCATGATGGACTGAATACTCTGTGACCTGAGAATCTGAATAAATTCTCTCCCTAAGTTGCTTTTTACTGGCATTTGGTCACAGCAACAAGAAAAATAACTAACATGTATTCATATTAATATACTTACTTAAAACATTTTTTCTGCCTATTTTCTGTCCTGCATATTTTTTTGTGTGGGCATTCACATTTACAGTTTATAGAGTAATCTTCAAGTCTCATTTTATTTCCTAGTGACAGTGTATGCAACATGTTAAAAAAAAAACTTTCCTCCTCCTCCTCCTCTTCCTTTCCTCCTCCTTTTTCTTTTGAGACAGGATCTCATGTAGCCCAAGATAACCTCAAAATATCTATGAACTCAACGATAACCTCAAACTCCTGATCCTCCTGCATCCTTTTTTGAGTGCTGAAAAATAGGCATGCATCATCACAACTAGTGGAAAATCTTCAATTATTTACCAGGACACTTTGGATAAATAATATATACAGGCTATCTCTGAGACACATTGCAATCTTTTTTTTTTTCAGTGATTGGAGGCTTCTGTAATATCAAAGGCAGCTTGAACTTGCAATACTAACTAATATGGTTAGAAGGCAAAGTGGTTCTGTAGAGAGAATGAAGAGCAACAAAGCTACTTCTATAGGGTAAATTTGCATTTTTATGTCCAAGTATAGCCTAACAAGTGGGTCTAGTTGGAAAAGTAAACATGTCTGAAGACGAATATAACATTTACAGTGAGAAATATAGTTAAGAAACTATATTTAAGAGGAGAAGGCATAGTGCTAATGAATTAGTTTTTTTTCTGCTGTTAATCTCTACACAGTAAAATCTGGGAATTAACATCAAATTTGCAACTTTTCTTTGCAAGTAACAGAATCCATTCTGTAAAGCAGTTCTTAAGTATAGAGTGACAGTCATCTATATACCTTTGAGACTTGTAGAGGTTTAATAGCTTCATTAGAATAAGTAAAAAGAAACAGATGAAATTAGAAATTAATGAAATTATATTTAATATGTTAATATCATTCAATACTCAATGAAAAATTTAACTTTTAAATTCATTGAAAGTCCCCTAAATCCAGTGTGTATTTGGTCTTTTCAGTACATCTTTATTTTGAGAATTTTATACACTGTATTTTGATTTATTCGTCCCCCTCACCCAAGTCCTCCCAGATCCACTCCCATGTCCAACCCAACTTTGTGTCCTCATTAAAAAATGATTTCAATTTGTGCAGCACATATACTCTTAGGTGTGAAAACAGTTGCATTTCACAGGCCCACTCTCCACGTTGGCCAGGAGAGACCAAAGTGAGAGCAGTTGAACTCAAGATTATGGTATGCTAATTAGGAAGGAAACTGGTATGTACTGGTATTTTAATCCTTGTATAGAAAATTCACAAAGGCATTTACCACTACAGTGTTTTATTAGATACTAAATTCATTTAGAACTTTAAAAAAATTTTTATTATTTTTATTTTATGTGAATGAGTGTATTGCCTGCATGTATGTGAGTGCATCCGTATCATGCAATGCTGAGAGGTCAGAAGAGGGCTTCGGATTCCTCTGGAACTGGAGTTAAGGATGGTTTGTAGCTGCCATGTGGGTGCTGGGAATCGAACCTGGGTCCTTTGCCAGAGTAGTCAGTGCTCTTAACTGCGGAGCCATCTCTCCAGCCCCTTCATTTAGAACTTTTGAGTCAGGGTCTCACAGTGTTATTCAGGAAGGCTTTGAACTTGCAATTTTCATACTTCAGCCTCTGAAGTGCTTGGATTACAGGAGTGCACTGCCATCCCATGCTCATTTAGATTAAAAAAACTTTATAAAATTCTTTTCAATTATGTGCATGTGTGTCTGTGTATGAGTTATGGATGCGTAACTGCAAGTACCTGCAGAGAGCAGAGGTGTGGGATCCCCCTTGGAGCTGGAGTCACAGGAAACTGTGCCACCTGACATAGATGCTGGGAACTGAACTCAAGCATCTGCAAGAGAAGTACACACTCCTAATGACTGAGCCATTTTTCCAGTCCCCAAATTAATTTTTTAATTAGACAGTTCTCTAAAAGATTTATTTCAATAAGTTAATGGCATAGAAAATCAGGGTGGAGGTCCTAGGTAAACAAATTAAATATATTATTTATTGGGGTTAAAAATATATTGAACAAGAAATTGCTTTTAACCATCTACTTGTTTTTCACACTTCCCCATGCCCCCACCTTGGGAAAACTTAAGTACATTGATTTTGATAAATACCCAGAATGAACAAAGATGTTATCAGTTCTAATAACAACATCATTTTCATATATTCTGTGCTATTAGATATTTAAATAGACAAAAACTTTGCATGCTTAAATCATGGCCTGGATGGATGTAGATATTTGTTGTACATTTATGACTTAAATTTCAGTTTTAAATACTTTTATAAAGTTTCTGATATTTACTCTTTTTGTTTTTGTATCCTCTACAGAAACAGCTACAGACTCCTCTATTTTTGGTGCTAAGAACTAGGATGACATTGTTCACACTGAAAAAAACAGTGCTAAACAAGGACATAAGCGTTGTGGTGGTTTGAACATGCAATGTCCCCCATGAGTTTACACACCCATGTGTTTAAATGCTTGTTCCCCAGTTAGTGGTGCTATTTGAGAAAGTTATGGAACCTTTAGAATGTGGAACCATGTTAGAGGAAGGGCCAGGCTTTGAGGGTTTATAGCCTGGCCTCACTTCCTGTTCTCTGTGTTTCCTGTGTGCCAATGAAATATGATCTTTCTGATTCCTTGATGCCAGGACTGACTTCCTTCCATGACCAATTCCATTACCCTGGATCTGTAAGACGAAATTAACCCTTTGCTCCCTAAGTTGCTTTTTGTCAGGGTGTTTTATTGTAGCAACAGAAAAACAACTAATACACACTAGGAATGTCCTAAATGGAAGTTCTGAAAGAGAGCAGAATGGATAGAAGGTACTGGAAAGTGTATATTTTTCCTTAATATGGTTTCTTAATCATATTACAGTAGTAAAAAATAATATCATGACCAATACTACATAAGATAGAAGTATGTGGGGGCAAAATTTTGTAGTGTAGTACAGTTTGTGGTCAAGTATATCAGTTCTACACTGGGAAAGTAGCTCAGTTGGTATAGTATTTGCCTAACGTTTGCACAGCCCTAGGTTTGATCCCCCAAACTGTGCAAACCATGTGTAATGGTGCATGCTTGTAATGTTAGCACTCAGGAGGTGGAAGAAAGAGAATCAGAAATTTATGGACATGGTCAGTTACATAGGGAGCTCAAGGCCAACTTGAGCTAGAGACCTGGGGGATGGGGGGGAACAGAATTGAATCCCAGATCTGCCGGTCCTGACAATGATTTAACCCACGATCCTCTGTGACTTTTAACTATTAGCAGTTTCCCCTGTGTAAAAACTGGAATAGTTGTACCAAACAATTAGACTATTGGGAGAAATAAAAGAGATAACTCTTGTAAAAAACTTATAATATCTGGCAAACAGTTGATTCTTACTAAATCCATGCTATTTTTACTAGCTCAAACTTCAATGAGTTAATTGTCTTTATCAAAATGTCTTCTGGTAAACACAAGTCTTTAATCAATATTGCACATGTGTTGACCAAAGCCTACAAAGTTAGCACTATCACAGCCATAAATACTTATTATGTGGCTGATGTAGTTTATCTTAGCCAGTTCCTCAGAAACAGAGTTCCACACAAAAACAGATGTGCTAACAACTTCCTATTAAGGAACTCAATCCAGAAATGCAGGTGCAAGGGAAATGGTCGAGGAGAGGAAAGACAGGGAGACTGATATTGGGCTATAGAACTTCATCATAAGCTTGGGGCTCATTTTCACAAGATATCTCCAGTATGAAGTTACTGAGTATCTAATCTAGTCCTTCCAGGGTTAGAGGTAGAGAACAGAACTTATCAAATAATATTCCAACTATTCAAAATTGTCCCTAGAGTCATTAGGCTTAAGAATTGCACATACACGGACTCCCATTGGATGTCTTAGGCTCTTGCTTCTCAGTGACAAGGAAGTCACAGGACCATAACAAGAGGTGCTCATTGAGGAGGATGAGCTGACACTTTAGGGCAATACCCATAAACAACATAGCAGAGAGGAACTGCCATATCAGCCCTTCACCTACAGAAGAGAGGGCGAGACATGGATTGAGGAGGTATATAAATTAACTCGCTCTCACTGCCATACACACAGAGGCATGCATGCATGCTTTTGTGTGATAAAGGAGCTTATATTTAGGAGAAATAGACAAGAAGTCCTAGATTCATCAACCTATAGCTCATTCTCTTGGAAATTAACTGTGCACGGAACTATCAAGTTTCTCCGAATATCTTAGGCACTCAGGGTGGATTCTCTGTAATCATCTTCATTACACACTAACACCTCTCTACTGATATAACTGACCTTCAGGCTTGAAAATTCAATCCATTATCTGAATCATGGGCAAAACAAAAAATAATTAAACAAAAAAAAGCATTCAGCTGAAATGTGTGATTACAGCCCAGCAACAAAACATATAACCTATGAACAAAGGAACCTTTCCAATTGTTTCCCAAAGCTCTGGTAAAACGCCACTCACACTGAATAATATTTAGACAAAGGAATCTATGGCTTCTGTGAGTTAGGATTTGACATGTATTTTACTGAGATGCCATGGTCCCTAGATACAAACCAGAGTTTCTTTGGGGCATATCATATTACTGAAAAATAACTACTTTATCTCAAAGAAAGTGTAAAATAATTTTAAAAGCATTTCAGATGTATTTTAATTAAGATGAATGAGAGGAAAAGTGAAGAGGATGAAAACATGATGATTTTTAAAAGATAATGTCGTTAGTCTAAGGAATCTGGCTTCAGTCGATTAAATAAGTTTTAGCAAAAGTGTTTAAATAGCCACTGTAATGAGATGTTATGTCATAAAATGAACAAATGAAACGTCCATTTTAGGAATCAGAAAATTGCAGGGAAACTGATTGAGTAGATGTTCTGGAGCAGTTTTCTGTACTTGAAAAACTAGACAAAAACTAGGATATTTGCTTTAAGTCATAGGATACCTAGACTGCCTCAGAATCTTGGAGCATGGAAGAACCAGCAAAGTGAGCCCAGCTCTATGACCACGTTCTCTCCCTTTGTAAGTGTTCTGGCTGGGAGATGAGAGGGTCCTTAATTTCAGAGAAGAGTGAGCCCGCCAAATAGATTCCCAGTTGAATTCTCCTTACTCTAGGTTGGCATGTTAAAGGATCAAGCACACTTTCAGACTCTAAGAGTAAAGGGTAAGGTGTGACTAAAGTGAAGTACAGCGTTTGCGTAACTGAAATTCAGCTTAAAATCTACTGTGAACCTAAAAATTTTATAGCCACTTTTGAAAGAGATGTATTTTTGCTCTGGAAATTGTTATTGAGTATATAAAAGCTGTAATGAAATGCTTCCTCTAAAAAATAAAAAATATATAAAAAAATCTCAATACCTCACATCGGATTCAGTTATTCCCTACCTTGCTAGTGCTCCTGTACATTTTAACATTATATTTAAATTGTTTTTCAGCATTGGAGAGTAAACCTAGGGGCTTCTGCACGCCAGGTAAGCACTCTACCCCAGAGCTAATTCACAGCCC
>NW_008349975.1:2258343-2278368 GCF_000622305.1 Nannospalax galili | reverse complement strand
ATTTATTTATTTATTTATTTATTTATTTATTTATTGTGTATATGTATGTGTATGGGCATATGAGTGCCATGGGCATGTGTTGAGGTCAGAGAACAACTTGTGGGAGTCCATTTACTTTTTCCACCACCTGGGTCCCAGGTATCAAACTCTGGCCATTAGGCACTTTTACCTATTGAATCATCTCATTATCTTCTCCAATCCCCATCCCCTTTTTACAATGTATTTTAGAAGAAGGTCTCACTAAGTTGCCTAGGCAGGTTTTGGTCTTGTGACCTTCTTGTAGCTGGCACTACAGGCTTGAGAAATAATGTTGCTCTGCAGAGCAAACAGCTTACTTCCAGTACAGAAAAGATAATGTCTCCCTCTGTTGGGAAAATTAGGCAGGATAGTGGTCTAAACAAAATGCAAAGTAAAGCAGAACAAAACAAAACAACAAACTCATGAATGTTGAACAAGAACTTAGACGGGGAGGTAGGGGTAATAGGGGCAGGAGGGAGATTACAGGGGTAGAGGGTTACAGCAATCAGAGTGCACTTTTACATGTCTGAAGTTACTGAAGAACAAAGTTATTAAATTTATATTAAAAAAATCAATTTGGGTTTCTTGAGCCTAGGATTTATCTCCTGTGATACTCCCCTAGTGTCTATGTGATCTCCTTGTTATGTCTTTCTGAGAATAACAAAGCATTTTGACTTTGACCCAGGAGTACTGTGTCTTCCACCAGCACTCTAGATTAATTTCCATGAATCGGTATTCTCAGACCTTTCCAAACCCTTGACACTGTTCTCCTTACCATCTTCTTGTTTTGTTTTGTTTTTTCCTGAACATATACCATCATCTAATATGTCATAAATCGGATCTGTTTTTCCTCTCTATTGTTTCTCTCCTCTGGTAAGGTATTTTCTCTGTTTTGTTAACCACTATGGATCCATTGTTCTGAACGTGATGAATCCACAGTAAAAACCAACAAGAATTTATTTACTTACTTATTTAGACAGAATCTTACTACGTAGCTGTGGCTGGCCTCCAGGTTGGGATCCTCCTTCTTCAGTTTACAGAATGCTGGGATTATGGACATGAACCATAATGTACAAATGAATTTGCTGAAATTATTTTTCAGCACTCAAAGGTAGAAAGTAGTTAAATAGATTTGGATGCAAGCTCAGGATAAATGTTGAGAATATTGAGGCACGGACAGAGTGGAGTGGTTGGGTGTGAACATCTCTGGCAACATGGCTCCTCAGTGTGTTCTCTCATTTCTATGGCACTTGCCTTCTTTATCACTATTTGGGAGAAAAGGATTTGATGGGTACTGAAAATGTTAACCTCATATGTGCTGCCTCTGTCAGGTGCACATGTGCCATGTTGTCAGAAGACAACCTTGAGACCTAGTCCTGGCGTTCCGCCTTGTTGTTTGTACCTGTGTATTCCAGCCTAGTTGGCCCTTAAGCTTCTAGGATTCTCTTGTCTCTTCCCCCCACCTCAAAGAATGGAAGTGCTGAGATTACAGAACCCTATTGTGTCTGGATTTATGCGGGTCTGGAGATGTGAATTCTGGTCTTCATGATTGCACACTAGGTGCTATACCCACTGAGCTATGTCTGGAGCCCCATGTCTCATCCTTTCTGCATGTTACTAAATGACTTTTTACCCTTGTATTAAATTCATTTCTTCTCCTCCTTGCTGGTATCTAAAGCCTCTTTTTCAGTCTGTGTGTTATTTTGCCACTTAATTCTTGAAAAGGGAACTCTATGTTACATGCCATTCTGGCTTAACAAAGATTTCCCTTTCAACCATTTAATATCTGATTTCTTCATTCATTACCATAGAAGATCTGCTTCTGTTATTAATGGCCATTTATTTACTAAATCCAGAAGTTTCTTCTTAGTTTCCTTTCACCTAAAATCATTTATAACTATGTGCATTCTTACCCACTACTTACTAAAATTACTTTCATCACCAGATAGGTTGATTTTGGGTTTATTTTCCTATCTTCTGACTTCTGACAGTGTTCTTCTCTTATTCAACACTCTAGTGTTACTAATCCTAATCTGCATGAATTTACTATCAAGGTAAATTGAACAATACTAAATATAATAAATATAAAAATTTTGTATAGTGGCTGGAGAGATGGTTCAGTGGTCAAGAGCACTGACTACTCTTGCAGAGGACTGGGGTTCAACTGGGCTAACAACTGTCCATAACCCCAGTTTCAGGGGATCTGACACCTTCTGATCTCTGCAGGCATTGCACGACACGGGTGCACTTACATACATGCAGGCATAACATTGGTACAAATATTATTAACAACAATAACAACAACAATAATAATAACTTGCATAGTGTGTTAAAAAGCTGAAGATTCAGGCAGCATGAAGAGCATCTTGAGTTGGAGGAGGAAAAGGTGCAAAATAGTGGAAGCAAACAGCAAGCTGTATAAATGCTAGTAGCAGTAGTCCTCACTGGGAGTACTTGACTGGAAGATGGTCCACTGTGGGCCTTCTCTATTTCTTCTGTGTCATATCCTTTGGGGGAAATCATTCACTTTAAATTCTGCTGCCAGTATTGCCCTGCTAGTGATTTCCAAATATTACCTGTCTTGTAGGTTTTAACTCAGTTTTGAGCAGCAATTCTGTGCCAAGACTACAGAGGTAATGCAGAAACAAATCATTCCCTGGAGTTGAATGAACTCATGCAGTGGAAAATAGTGTGACTCAGCACCATCATCTGGAACTGACAGAAAGGGCATTTGAAGCAACATGAGAATGAAAAGATTGGCTGTAGGACAGAATACAGGAAGATTCTGGAAATGGTGATACTTCATGCAGCAATAGTAAGAGTGATGCAGGTAAAGAACTTTTGCCCTAAAACTCCATCCCCAAATCATTGTTTTATTTAAAAAATATTTTATTGCATTTATTGCAGTATTACTATGCCAACATGACAATTACATCAATTTTAAGAAGCCTAACTTTTAAATTTAGTGTTTAAGAATGGGTCCGAACTCAGAGGACACAAATTCTCCAGGATGTCTGATGAAAGTGTCTGGCTGGAGCTCTGTCCCTGGGACTTTATCCTCTAGCCTATCCCCTCCCATAATTTTATTCAAAATGGTTTCTCCAGCTTCAATTGGGAAAGTGCAAGCGTGACTCTACCCTAATCTTAACACACCATCCATCCTTCTCGTCCATACTTCTAGAATTTCTCATTCATCCAAGGACATGAGTCCTTCCCAACCTGCACTATGTGTGATGGAAATTTGTGTGCTGCTTTTCAGTGCTTTGAATTATTAGTTCTCTAGCATATCCACATTCATTCATTCACTCATTATCTTTTTGGGTGGAGTACCAAATTGAGGCTGCCTAGAAAATGAGACAGGTACAGGTCACAAGACACAAGAGCACATGGTATTGTTGGAGTTAATGAAAAGTTGTTACTCCAGATTATGTCCACTTATAAAAGTCATTCCCATGATTTATTTATTCAGTGTGTGTGTGTGTGTGTGTGTGTGTTTGTGTGTGTGTGTGTGTGTGTGTGTGTATGTGTGTGTGTATGTGTGCCTGTGTGTATAAGCATGCAGGCATGTGCATTCTAGGTTGTACATGTGGAACCAGAGGACAATTTGGGGGAGTTCATTCTTTCCTTTCTTCATGTGGATTCTAAGGATTGGGTGTTCAGGCTATCAGGAATGGCAACAAGCACCTTCACCTGCTGAGCAAAATTGCTGACCCCCAAATGTCATGATTTTAAAATTCCATCCCCAGGGAGTTGGAGAGATGGCACAGTGGTTTAGAACACTGGTTGCTCTTGCAGAGGACCTGGGTTTGATTTCCAACATCCACATGGTGGCTAACAACTATCCATAACTCCAGTTCCGGTGGAATCTGACACCTTCTTTTGACCTCCATGGGCACTGCAAGACACAGGTGCATCTACCTACATGCAAGCAGTATAGTCATACACACAAAATAAAAAAAATAAATAGAATGGGCCGGGCGTGGTGGCTCACACCTTTAATCCTAGCACTTGGGAGGCAGAGGCAGGCAGATATCTCTGAGTTCGAGGCCAGCCTGATCTACCCAGCAAGTTGTCGGCCAGCTGGGGCTTCAGGAAGACCGTGTCTCAAAAAATACCAAAATAAGTAAATAAATAAATAAATAAATAAATAAATAAATAAATAAATAAATATTTTTCTTTGTCTTTTTGAGGTGGGGTCTCCTTGTATCCCCAGCTGGCCTGGAACTCACTATGCAGATCAGGTTGGCCTTGAACTCATTAAGATCAGCCTGCCTCTGCCTCCCAAGTGCTGGGATTAAAGGTGTGTGCCACCACGCCTGGCCTAATAAATAAAAATTTTAAAAAGAAAAATAAAAATATTTCATCTCCAGTCAATACTGTCAGTCCTTCCTCTGAGCCTTATTTATTAACTCAATAATATCATGCTTTCTTTCATCTCATACAAACAGCATCTTATCTTACAATACATTGTAGGCAGTGTACTTATCTCTCTACCAGACTGTAAGGGCAAGTCTATGAATTACTCAATCAGAATTCACTGTATACATGTTTAGTGCTTATAAAAAAATAAAATTGAGTTATGAAGAAGAGGGCTAATGAACCAAATGGAATGTGAAAATTTGCAGTATAGTTCTGACAAGTTTGTGTAAATGTCTAAATAAGTTAGAAGAGAAGGAATCTTATTTACAAGCAAAGATATGAGTTTAATATTAATAATCTTAAACATTGAATTTGCCATTTTCCTTTCATTCAGTATAGAAACCTCAGATATCCACTCACCAGACACCCAAGGTAATCACTCTTTTGACAGAACTCTCAACAGTTTCAAGTTACTGCCCGTGTCAATTATGTCTACAGTTGCTGGGTTCAGTTTCTCTAGGCCAGAGTGATATCTAGTATAACCTGTATGTGAATGGCAGAGGTTGGATGGCTCTGTTTCAACTGAGAGATTCTATGTCATGTAACAGTTGTCATTATTGATACAAATTAAATATGAGTGTAATTACATGCTGACTGTGCAAAAAGTAAAGTGAGGTAATATCTTACCTAAGACAAAAATATTTAGGCATGAAGAAGTATTCTAAACGTTATAATATATTTAGATATGGAGTTTTCTGTTTGAGTTGAATAGGACATATTTATTTATCACAGAAAAAGAAAAGACCTAGTAATAATTGCTTTAAAATTTTTTTCTGCAGGGCGTGGTGGCACATGCCTTTAATCCCAGCACTTGGGAAGTAGAGGCAGGGAGATGTTTGTGAGCTCAAGGCCAGCCTGGTCTACAGAGTGAGTTCTAGAACAGATGGGGCTACAGGGAGACCCTGTCTCAAAAAGACAAAAAAAAATCTTACAGCCAAATCATCTAGAACAAGTGAAAAAATTTTAAAAATGTGCAAATTCTGAATGTATTTCTGAATAACAGTAACAAAATTAAATCACCCGTAATGTTTCAATAAAAAGCAACTCAATAACTGAATTAAGTGGTTTATTCCCACTGGTGTCTTAACATTGCTGGTAGAGTATTTAAGCTGGTGTTCCTCATTTCAAATGCACCTTTCTTATTCACTGAAATATGTATGCCATTCTCCACCAAAGCTAGAACCCGGTTCCCATTAGGGGCTTTTCCTAATTTGGGGACAGCTTTGCCTTCCCTATTGGTATATTCAAGGGGACTCTCTGCATCGCTGGGATTACTGTGCAGCAGCAGGCCTTTCTTTATCCTCATTGGATTTTCTGACTTATAGGAGACTTCTCATTCTGTAAGACAAAAATTGAACTATAAAACACATATTTCCTGCAGAACCTCACAAATCTTTCTTTTGGGAGATTTTCACTTTTCCTCATTGCCTGAAAGTCAAGAAAATCTCTAACACCCTATGTCTAGCTCCTTTCAGTGACTTCTGGAAATCATTATCTTTGTACTTCAGAGATGAAAGCTTAGTTAAATATGTGAGAGACCGAGCAGATGTGGCAGAACACTTTATGCTGCACATTGTCTCGTGCCACAGCTGTACAGCTGATGAAGAGCTTGCCTGGGATTGTGTCATTTAGAGATGTTGGAAGAGATAGTTGTTTAGAGGAAGAAAATTAGCATCACTGTGATTACATGGTCTAGTAGTGAAATCCAAGATATATGGATCCAAATGATATGAATCTATTTTTAATGCATTTAGTTGAACCGTCATCAGTAAGGAAAGCAAAGTAGAAGCAGACTGTGTTTAGAAATTTTCCTTTAGTTATTCTCTTAATTGTGTAATAAGCATTTACACCTTTAGTTTAATGAAGAGTATTATGTAATGATACTATGTGGATTTATGTCATTTCCCTGTTTTCATTGGAGACTATGATAGAGCCTTTTTGTTTTTGTTTTTTTGTTTGTGAAAGGGTCTCACTATATAGTCCATGCTGGTCTTGAACTCAAGATCCCCTTGCCTCAATTCCCAGAGTGCTCGGATTATAGTGCTGGCTGTCACATTTGGCTCATGATACAGCACTACTTTTGCATTCTTTTGATAAGGATTTTTATTTTTTGAAGAATTCTGTAAGCAAGAATAGCAATAACCCTTTAAATAGTGCTTTAGTGAAATTATTTCATGCCTAATAATGTACAAGATGAGCTTAAATTTTATTCTTTTTTATTTTTTATTTATGTGTAATGAGCTTAACCACATCATATATGTGCAGGAGCTCATGGAGGTCAGAAGAGGGCATCAGAATCCCTGGAACTGGAATTACAGATGGTAATAAGCTGCCATGTGGGTGCTAGGAACCAAACCCAAGTCACCTTCAAGAGCAGTAAGTCCTCTTAACTACTGAGCAATCGCTCCAACCCCTTTAAAGATATCTTTTAGACTATGTGCATATCAAGGATTGATTCTTCTCATGACCTGTGATGGTTGATAGCTTGACTGGATCTGGAATCAACTAAAACGCAAGCCATTGGGCATTACTGTGAAGGATTTTCTTGATTAGATTATTATTTTAAAATTATTTTGATTGATTTATTTTCATTTTATGTGTATGAGTGTTTTGCCTGCATGGATGTTTGTGTACCTGTGTTATGCAATGCCCACAGAGGAGAGTAGAGGGCATCAGATTCCCTGGAATTGGAGTTACAGATGAGTGATAGTCACCATGTGGGTGCTAGGAACTGACCCTGAGTCCTCTGCAAGAGCAGCCAGTGCTCTTGACCTCTGAGCCATCTCTCAAATTTTCTTGATCAGATTATTTGAAGCAAGATGATCTGCCTTCAATGTGGGTGGTACCTTCTGGTGGCAGCCCGGGTAAAAGGACTCAGAAAAAGAAAAGTGTTGATTTTTGCCTGCTCAATTTCACTCTTGCTGGCGAGTTAATCTATTCTGTTGCTGCTTCATTCCTTCACTGATGTTAGAACCAGGTTCTTTGGGTTTCCAATATAGACTAACTACTAGTAGTTCTCCAGGAATCTTTCAGCACCAGACTGGGACTGCTGAGACATTCATTCAGGCTCATGGACTGAACAGCTACTGGATTTTTGGCCTCTCCAATATGAGACAGCCATTGTTGGATTACCCAGGCCATATTTTATGTCTGTCTATCTATCATCTATCTATCTATCTATCTATCATCTATCTCTATCATCTATCTGTCATCTATCTATCTATCTATCTATCTATCTATCTATCTATCATCTATCTATCCTCATTCTGTAAGTCTGTTCCTTTACAGAACCCTAATTAATACCTGTTTAATAACATGTACTGGTTCACAGTACAGCAACTGATGACTAAAATGAATCTCCCTTTTTGTAAGGATTCTAAGAAGTAGCACACAAAAAGTTTTTTTCCACCCTCATGTGCGATCTCACTCTATTGCCCCATCTGGTCATATACACATCATCTACCTGCCTCAGCCTCCTGAGTAGTTGGGATTGCGGGAGTGTACCACCACACCCGGCATATGAAGTTATTGCTATTGGAATGAGAAGTCTTGTGTGATTTGGGAATTTGATAATCACTCCTGGAGGGCATCAGAACCATTAAAATGCCCAATCCAGAACCTTGGAAATATGTTCATATCGAATGTACATATTGATAGTTTGTTTGAAGGGTGACAATGTTCCATTTTGATTGAAAATCAGTTGTGAGAGAATTGGAGTCATGGGAAGGACTGTTCCTTCAAAGTTGCCAGAAACACAATTTCTGTTTTTAAAAGGAGGAAAGTGAGAAGGAAGGAAGGAGGAAAGGATAAAAGGAGGGAAGAAGGAAAAGAGCAAGGGAGTAAGCAAGGGAGGGAGGAAGAGAGGAAATGCAGATTTATATGCATGAAAAATGAGGATGATTCTAAGCATTGCTTTTCAAAATGATATATACATAATATTTCATATATAACTGTTTTCATTAATGCTTTTTGAAAGTGTATTTACTTTTTAAAAAAATATTTTATTTTTTTGTGAATGTAAGTGCATTGCCTGAATGTAGGTAGGCACACCTGTGTCTTGCAGTGCCCGTGGAGGTCAGAGAGGGTGTTGTATCCCCTGGAACCGAAGTTATCTATGGTTGTTAGCCACCATGTGAGTGCTGGGATTCAAACCCAGGTCTTCTGCAAGAGCAGCCAGTGCTCTTAACCACTGAACCATCTCTCCAGCCCCCCTCCCCCATATATTCTTTTGAATTCTGTTTTCTTTATCTGTTCCCAGACAGTCTTGGAGCGATAGAATAATACCATCATCTCTACTCTCTGGATAAAACCACAGACTGAAGACCCTTTCCTGAATCAAATGGATATTAGGATTAATATTAGAATTGAGATCATTGACAGCATTAATATTAAAATGGGTACTTTGGGACTGGAGAGATAGCTTAGCAGTTAAGAGCACTAGCTACTCTTGCAGAGGTCCTGGGTTCAGTTCCCAGCACCTACATGAAGGCTAACAACTGTCTGTAACTCCAGCTCCTGGGGTCCGACGCCCTCTTCTGTCTCTGTAGGCTTTGCACACATATGTTACTCTTGCATTCAAGGAAAATGTTCATACACGTAAAATAAATATAAGTAAAAATTTTTAAACGAGTACTAAATATTTTCGTGCTTGATTAAACAAAACACTTAGAAAAGTTTGTAATTTATTGTCTTGTCGGGTTCCGACACCGGGGAGGGAAAAAGAGAGATCCTCGGAGCCAGCCGATAATCCGTTTCTCCCCTCGGGGCTGAGCGGGATGGTGAGTGCGTGGCTCAAAAGGAACACAGAGCCCGTGCGGAGTCAGAGCAGGAACATGCTTTATTGCAGCAGGTACAGGTATTTAAAGGCAAAGTCTCACGGGGGGATGTTTGAGCCGTGAGTGACAGTTGCTTCTGGTGTCGGGGACCTATGGGCTGAGGGGCCACTCCCTCTGTATGCCAGGAATGAGGCAGGGCCAGGTGGAGCCAATCCTATGTCGGGGATGAGTTTCCCCATCCCTCCCCCTGGAGCTGTGCCAGGCGCCATCTTGGCGAGAATCGAAAGTGACCGGACAGGTGGGCCGACTCTAGGTCAGGCTGCAGAAGTGTTCCGGAACTCATAGGCCCAGAGTGTGGCTGCACTCAGGCAGTCCCGACATCAACTTATTTTTAAATGATTGATATTGGGTATTTATGTATTTTACTTGCATTTTATTATTTTTAAAAATATTTTTATTGAGCTTTTGTGTATTACATGTAAGTTCTTAATCGAATTTAGACCCACATCCCCCATCCATGGCCCCACATTCTCCCCCCCCCCCCACTGGACCTCATGCATTCTATCATACATGTTAAGTCCTATCCAGCCAAGCATTTGTATGCAGTTGTCCTTCGATGGAAATTCATCCACTGTGTTTCATTATTTTTATTTACATTTGAAACAGAAGCTGTCATGCTCAGTAGTTCTACAGGGTTTGTGAGCACCTGAGTATTTTGTGATTTAGGGCATTATTCATTTTCTGTCTAAATATTTTCACCTTCCTCCTTCCTCTTCTTCATTTCTCCTTGGAGGCAGTACCTCACTCTGTTCCATGTGGTTATATGCCACACAGAAGCCCCACTGAGCTGGCACCTGCATTTAGAACATCATCTACACTCCACAAAAACTACATGTTCCTCTTGAGTCTATGTAAAACTTTGTCCTTGCATGTCAAAGCTCTTTATTCTATTTCTCTCTTATAATGCTCATTCATAATTCATTTGCATTTAAATATATGTCAATACATACTTCGTGTCTGGATAAAGAGGAGAAATAATTGTCAACATATTTTCAGCACTAGAGGAAAAAGCAATCCAATCTTTGCCACTGTCAAAGGTTATAAAATAATTGAATTATCCATATCAAAAACAATAGTTTCAGGAAGTTACAAGTAGTTTTGGAAATATTGAATTATAAGATGGCCTTTCTTTGAAATTTTTTACAAGTTTAAAGGAGAGAATTAAGGAAGATTTTTTATTAGAAGTTACTTTACTGGAACAGCATACTGTATCTGGTCTGGAATATTTCTTAGCACTGAGACATTTACTATATGGTATAAGTAAACACTACATTTTTGGCAAATCCTTTTATGTTTTTAACATGAAGAAGACTGATAGCAACTTGTTTCTTGGCTTATGGGTCATCAGCAGTTTCTTAGACAAGCTCCCTCACGACTTCTTTCAAAGATGAGAAAACATTTATGGCCTTATCTATTGATCAAAATAAACTTTTTGTGACATTTTTCACTTTACTGTGAAGTACAAAGCCAGTTTCTGTTCAGAGAGGTTGTAAGGCTGAAAAGAGTCTGTTGTCTTTGAAGTTTTGTAAAATCATCAATTTGGAAATTCCCAGATACAGTGAAATGTTTCCCATAGAATCAAAATGAAATGATCTTTTTTTTTCATTGAACTGCCCAGAGAATGCTGTGAGAAATGTTTTAATATCAAGAGTAAGATGTTGAGATATCATTATTCATGCTTGTTTTTCTCCAAAAGAGGCAAATATATGGGCTGGAGCAATGGTAGAGCATTTGCATGCTCAAGGTCCTCGGTTCAATCCCTGGCATCACAAAAAGTTTGCAAATTACTAATTATTGTAAATAATCTATAAATTGTGATAGTCATCCTCCTTAATGGTTGGACACATTACCATCAAGGCATAAACCTACTAAGGATATAAAACCTTTGAATGACTAAACCAGAAATATGTCCATCAAAAGCGGAAGAAGGACTAGTATATTGGTAATTTCCATTTTTGTCAATATTTATGATATACTTTTTGATAACACTAAAAATGTTAAGGTTGGGTGGGGCTGGAGAGATTGCTCAATGGTTTAAAACATTTGCTGCACTTGCAGAGGATCCAAGTTCACTTCCTAGTAACTAGGTAGGACAACTCACAACTGCCTATAACTCCAGCTCCAGGGTATCTGACACCATCTCTGGTCTCTGAGGGTATCTGCACTTATGTTTAAAAACGAATGTCAAAGTTATGGAATCTGTTCAAAATTCTAACCAGCACCTTTTTCTATGGCAACACTTTTTACTCATCATAGAATGAAAACATAATTTCAGTGGCATTTTTTTAGATAATAGTCATTTAAATGCCTTACTACCAAGATTCCAAACAGCATTCCTTTAAAACATGAAACAAACAGCGGGTGCAGCACTCTTTACTCCCAGCACTCGGGAGGCAGAGGCAGGGTGAGTTCAAGGCCAGCCTGGTCTACATAGTGAGTTCCAGGCCAGCTGGGGCTACAGGGAGACCCTGTCTCAAAGCAACAACAACAACAACAACAACAACAAAACAGAAACAAGCAATAGAGGGCTATTATTGAAAATACTTTATGACAGATTACCAACATAATAAAGGTAAACAGATTTAGAAAATAATGATAAGGGCTAGTTACATGGCTCAGTAGATGAAGGTGCCTGCCACCAAGCTTGATGACCTGAGTTCATTCCCTGGGACCCACATAGCAGAACTGATTCCTGCAAGTTGTTTTCTGACCTCCACTTGCATGCTGTGTAACATACTCATGTACACACGTATACATATGCACATGCACAAACACATACATACACAAGAAAATGCTGAAAATAAAGTTATTTAATCCTGAAATGCTCAAATAATTTATAATACAGCTATTTTGCTCTTAATGCTTTTAACTTAAGATCATTATAATTTAAAATTATATTATAAGAGAGAAACTAAAGTTATAGTTTTGTTTTTCCTTCCCTTCCCTCCCCTCCTCTCCCTTCCCCTCCCGTCCATCCCTCCTTTCCTCCCTCCTTCCTTCCTTCCTTCCTTCCTTCCTTCCTTTCTTTCTTTCTTTCTTTCTTTCTTTCTTTCTTTCTTTCTTTCTTTCTTTCTTTCTCTATTTCTCTCTCTTTGAGACAATATGTCAATGTAGCCCAGGCTTCATAGATTGCAGGCGTATGTCACTAAGCTTTGCTAAAGCTCTAGTTTTCAAATATATTCTCAATTCACGTGCCCAATATCTGTAGGGATACCATTTAAAACTTGGTTGTGTCTTAAAGCCGCTTCTTCATTTTTGTTATTGTGCCAACTGACAATATTTCTAGCTGCATCTGGAAGATGTAAGAAAAGTCCAGTCATTTGATTTATGAACCTTACAAGTGGAGTGTCTAGGGAAGGAAATTTTAGTCCCCAGTAAAGTCTTTGAATTCATAAACATCTTACAAAATTGGATTCTCATACACAAAAAAATGTACTTAATCAAGGTTAGTTTGGAAGAATCAGGGCATAGCAAGAGCAGTTATTGAACAATTAGGACACAAATACTCAGAACTAAGTTGTGTCTTTTTCTTATCCGAACATCATTAGTCTTTCATTTGAACTTGCATATTTCAGCACACACACACACACACACACACACACACACACACTAGTCTTTCATTTGAACTTGCATATTTCAGCACACACACACACACACAGAGAGAGAGAGAGAGAGAGAGAGAGAGAGATACACATACACTAAGCATTTTCTTAGGAATGACATCTTGTAGTCCTAATGACTTGTAAGTCAAGTCAAGTGTAGATCTTAGTTGATTATTTTGTGTTTTCTGGGCGTGTTTTTATACCTGGTGAAAAGTTCCATTGTCATTCGATGTTTGATATATTTGGAGGTCAGCAGGTATCGGTGAACAAGCATTTTGTCCAAGCTGGGAGTTGGTTTGTGGATGAGTGTGAGATGTGGTCAGCTGGTGACTGTTGAGAGGTAATATTTCAAAACCTGTTAAATACAAGTTGGGTGGGGTAACAAAATTGTCTTGGGGGACAATCAGGATTGTAAGAAATGACATTGTTAATGGCTGTAAATCAAACCAGGATGTTCACTTCTCTGTAGAATCTGACCTAGCTCCTAATTAAAGGTGGAAACAGAGGATTGTAGTGGTTCCACAGGAGCTAGTTTAACTGATTTCTAAATCTGCTTTCATGCTCAATTTCCATGCTGCTCTTCTCTTTTACTTAGTATACTTAAAAAAATTTTTATTTATTTATTTTATATGTATGAGTAGTCTGTATATAAGTGCAGCATGTATGTGCAATAAAGGTGAAGCCAGATAAGGCATTGGATCCTCTGGAACTGGACTTATCAACGGTTGTTAATCACCATGTGGGTGCTGGGAACAGAACCTGACTTGTCTTCAAGAGCAGCCAGCGCTTTTAACCACTGAGCCATCTCTGGAGTACCAGTGTTCTTGTTTCCTGAATGGGTAAATATGCCCTTGTAAGGCTCTGATATCACATCTTATTATCCAGGAATTATACTTCATTGATTGATCTCTCTTAGAAACTTGAGGTAGAGAATCATGATAATACTCTTAGAATCTTGAAGAATGCAAATCAATGTTGATATAATTCCTTTAGGGGGAGAGTTTGAGTGAGTTACATAACCTCCTTGAACCTCAGTTCTTCATCAGTAAATTAGGGATAATACTATTATCTTTCCCCTACAGTCTTTAAGGATTAAATGGCATAAAACTTACAGAAAATTTAATTTAGTAGCATTTCTGACACAAAGAACATGATGAATTAAGTATATTTTTTCTTTACCTTCTCTCATTCTCAAGGAAAGCACACTTTCATCTTTTAAGCACTGTCTACCCCACTGCTCCCTCTAGTGCAGGGGTGAGAGGATGAATTATTTTTCAGGATGAATTATTCTTTTTAACACTTGTCTCCTAGTCTTACCTCAGCCTGTATATCTTTCCTGACAGCATCGTAGTCCTAGATCACTTTTTGCCCTAATGTGGCATCTGGCCCTTATTCCAATATTTAGGAAGTCTATGGCTTTATTATGACAAACACTGGTAAAGCAAACTTTGGTTACTTTGTGCAACTGAGAGAAAGAGCAAGGGTGAAATTTAAGTCAGACAGGACTATAGGAAACTGGATATTAAGGGGATATATTAGCTTGCCAGTGATGCCATAACACACTACCTTAGACTGGGTGGCTTAAAGAATGGAAATTTATTTTTCTCACAGTTCTAGAGACTGCAGGACCAAGTTCAAGGCATTAGTAGGGCCTCTCTTTTTGGCTCTTTTCTGGTGTCATTACATGTTCTTTCCTCTCTGTGTGTCTGAGTCCTAGTAACATCTTCTTTAAAAGAACACTAGTCACACCGGGTGTGGTGGCTTTTCCTTTAGTCCCAGTACTTAGGAGGCAGAGGCAGGTGGCTCTCTGAGATTGAGGCCAACCTGGTCTACATAGCAAGTTCCAGGCCAGCTGGAGCCACAGGGAGACCCTGTCTCAAAAAGACCGAACAAACAAACAAAAGAATATTAGTCACATGAATTAGGGATCATATACTTTAATCTAGTTAATTCATTAAATATTCTATCTCTAAATATAATCACATTCAGTATTTCAACACATGAGTTTTAGAAAGACATAATTCACCCATACTCAGGGAATAAAATGGTGAAGTGGAAAAGACCTAAGAGACTTTGGAAGAGGCAAAAGCTTCTAGTTAAAGACTGGTCAAACAAGCAATGTGAGGACTCTGCAGGTTTTATGATCAGGAGAAATCAAAGTCCAACATGCAAAAGAAATGAAAAGCTGAGCCTCCTAAGAAGTTTCCAAAGTGAGCACAAAGAGAGGAAAGAACACGTAATGACACCAGAAGAAAGCCAAAAAGAAAGGCCCTTCTAACACCTTGAACTTGGACCTTCAGCCTCTAGAAATGTGAGAAAAATAAATTTCCATTCTTTAATGTTTCAAACCCTTTTTTTCAAAAGTTAAAACTCTGCCACTATATAACCAATATTTTTACTATAATAAGCTCTATTACTGTAATATAATTACATATATGTTAATACCAATGCTATTTCGCTCTCTTTTTGGTCACTTCCCTCCCTGATGCTGCTAACCCTCCTCCAGCCACCTTTTCTCATTTGATCAATGTAATATTTCTTCCCCAGTTCTCTCTCGATTAACCTAAGAAATCAGTTCAGGAGCTGGAGATTAAAAGTGCATACTGCTCTTGCAGAGGACCTAAGTTTAGTTCCTAGTACTCATGGCTCACAGCTATCTGTAACTCCAGCTCTAGGAGTTCTGATATCCTCTTCTGGACTTCTCAGTCACCTTCACTCACATATGCATATACCTTCCCATAATATACACATATTAAAATAATAAATAATAAAAAAATGTGGAACCTCCTCTACCCACGGCTCAGGGACTATTGCCAAAAAGGAGGCTGAAAGATTGTAAGAGCCAGGGCTGGTGCATGAACACAGGGAAGTGAAGGCTTCTGGGCCACTGGAAACTTGTACATATGAACTTGTGGCAATGGTGGGTGTGTGTGTGGCAGGGGTGGGGGGGAGAAATGGGTGATGGGCCAGCACTAGGCTGAGAACTATTCAAGACTGACTGCTGCGGGGTAAGGGAGAGTATGTCTTACATACAATCACTAGATGGGCTGACTGGACTCCAGTGCACACATTTGCACTGAAGGACATTTGGATACAAACTCCTGAATGAATAGGATTTAGCATGTATGGCAGAATACATGAGTTTGGGTGGGGGAATGGGGGAGGCATGGATGGGGGAGGGGGTCTGAACTTGATTAAGAACTGTTGTATGAAGTTGCAAAAGCTCAATAAATGAACTAAAAAATAAAAATAAATCCTTAGGAAAAGAAATCAGTTCAGAAGCCAAATAAGTGTTGCATGGAGGAAAAGAAATGAGAATTAAAACTATTCACTTCTTTCTCCCCTTATTGTAAGGGGCAGAGCAGATGTCATTCTATATTATTGATAAACAACTATTTCAGAACTGTTTGTGAATATTTGTACTTGACACTGACTTGGTTGATAAATCTTCCCTTGGGAGAGTCTGTCTCTGGATATAATCAAGCTTATAACTACTGTAAAAGCCATTCCCATGTTCAAAGAAAGCACAGCTGTACTTCCTCCTCATTTGACTTCCCAGAAGAGGAAAAATCTTAACATTAAGTGAAAACAATTTGAGGAAGAAAAGAATACTTTGAGTTCAAACGATAGCTTTCTTTAAAATGTTTTTATTAATTTACCAGTCATTTTGGCAAAAATGTAAACTAAAACATTAAACATTACTCCTGTGTATTTTCTGTGGTCTTTTCTCCAACCAAAAAGGGGCTACCTAAATTCCAGATTTCCATCAGTAATTAAAAGATTCTATTGAGTTTTTACTAAATCGCTATGTGACTGTTGGTTTTTAAGTGGATGTATCCATAGGCACTAAGAATATTTTCTGCTATACCTTGTGTCAGACACCTAATTTTATTTAAGGGCCTTTTCCTTATTTAGTAAAATCTCAGTTAAAAACCACCAAAATAAAAAATATCAAAACCGTTATTGTGCAGCCAATGAATAATTTATCCATATATGGAAGCTCACTGAAAACAGTTTCTTTTGCTTTTTAAATAAATTCTTTGAGAATTTCAAAAATGTATTTTGATCTCTATTTTACCCCAACTCCTCCAACTCCTCCCAGATATCCACCCCCTATACCCATCAATTGTTCTTTATTTTTCTAATGATTTTCTTCCTTTTTTTTTTGCACTTTTATTGAATTTTTGCGATTTCCATACAATATAATTTGATGACATTTATATTCTTTCTGGGTGTGGGACCTACACGGAGTCATACCCTTAAAGAAAACTGACTTTCTACACCCAAAAGCCATCAGCTCTCTATAGCTCCTTCATTAGGGGTTCAAAGTTTATGTTTTAAAATATTCATTGTATATCTATATAGTTTTAATTTTTATTTATTATTATTTTTTATTTTATGTGTATGTGTGTATTGCCTGCATGTAGGTAAGTGCACCTGTGTCATGCAATGCCTGCAGAGGTCAGAAGAGGCTGTCAGATCCCCTGGAACTGGAGTTACAGACAGTTGTTAACTGCCATGTGGGTGCTGGGATTCAAACCCGGGTCTTCTGCAAGAACAACCAGTGTTCTTAACTGCTGAGCCATCTCTCCTGCCCCGTATATCTATATTTTTAATGTAACCTGCTTCAAGCTATTTATGGAAAAATGTGTTAAAAATTGCCTCTCTTTGGAATAATAAAAAGAAGAAAAAAGGAAAAATATTTATTTTACTTTTAATTGTGTGTATATATGGGGTATGTGTACATGAATGCAAGTATCCATCAAGGCCAGATGACAGTGACAGATATCCTGGAGCTGGAGTTAGAGGTAGTTGTAGAGCTTTCAGATTTGAGCTTTGGGACTAGAAACCAAACTCAGGTCCTCTGCAAGAACAGTATGTGACCTTAACCACTGAGCCCCAGGGTTTGTAGTTCTAAACCGTCACAGGGAGGTTGTGTTTTGAATTGAACACAATTTTTCTTTTTGGTTTTTTGAGACAGTTTCTCCTTGTTGCCACAGCTGGCCTGGAACTCATTATGTAGACCAGGCAGCCCTTGATCTCACAAAGATCCACCTGCCTCTACCTCCTGAGTGCTGGGAGGAAAAAGGCATGAGCCACCACACCTAGTTGAACACAATTTTTTGAATGGTCATAAATGTAGAAAATAGTGGGTTTCTTATTAAGTTGAAGGCACATTTTACTTGGGCTAGCATTATTTTATGCCTAAACTGGAAATAAAATTAATAGGATCTTATATAAGTTTATTTTTCTAGCTCAGAAGTGATCAATATTCTTTAGTTTGATATTATATGGGCATATTTTAGTAGAAAAATGTATTTACAACTATAATAGCATCTACTGAGAACTAATTTCTTACTAACACAATTATTAAAATATGGTGAGAAGGCAGGATGCCAAATATTGACAAACAATATCCTAATTCTAGAATTTTAATTATGACACCCACTTGTTTACATGAGCAACGAACAGCTAATTGTCTTCACAGAATTATGCATGAAAACTATGAACATTACTTTGCTTTTTAAAATTATGATGTAAATCAAAATACCCAAGTGGTTATCACCGTATTTGTGGTGGTTTGAATGAGAAATGTCCCCCACAGACTCACATATTTGAACACCTGGTCACCAGTTTGTGGCATTATTTGCAAAGGCTTAGGAGAGACAGCCTCACTGGACAAAGTATGCCACTGGGGGTGGTTGGCTTTGAGGGTTTACAGCCTTGTTCTGCGTCCAGCTGTCTGCTTCCTGTGTGTGATTGAAGAAGTAAACACTCAGCCTCCCAGCTCAGTCATCTCCTGCATGCCTCCCCTGACATTATGGACTCTTACCCTGAAGCCATAAGCTCAGATAAACTCTTCCTTCTATAAGTTGCCATTGTCATGATCATAGCATCAGAAAAGTATTCAATACAGTACTGATTTCTCATGTGTACTTTGTTTGCATTTCAAAGTTCAACTTATTTTGCAAGGATTAATGCTTCTCTGTGGAAGAACTTATAAAGGTGACAAAGTCTTAGGCATTGCACTCATCTACATGCAGGAAATACACTCACCCTTACAATAAAAATAATAAAATATTAAAATTCTTGTTCATAGGAGCACTAAAAATTATATATGTGCATATTTACATATATACATATATCTATTAGATAAAACAACATATCCATTGTGTTCCTATTTTAATGTTTTATAGAAAACAATTAGGAATTCTATATTCTTCAAATGTATATAATCAAGCATTTTTATTAGAACTTTTATTCAATTAATCTAATTTTATAGAGCACAAGACAATAAATGCTTTTTTACTTTAAATCTTTAAGGTAATTTTGAATCCCAACAGTTATCAAAGAAGAAAATTCAAATTTTCTCATTAGACACCTTTAATAAAGCATGAATCCTAAACTTTGTTCATCCTGTACACTTGAAGAGGTAGGGGCAGGGGACAAGAGAAGAAGAACACAGTAAAGTCCACACAGAGAAGCTTGCTGTGTTTATATTAATCCTCAAGAGGGTACCCTGGTGGTAGTATACCACATGCTAGATTAGAACAATGAATATATCATCCCCTTGCTTTCCTCTGCCTGGATTAACAGAACTCTTTTTGTCATTTATTCACTCTGATTTACTTGGTATTCTGTGGACTCGGAACATAACTGGGCACTCGCCACACCCTGACCCAGTCAGTTTCATTCTCTAGTAGTTTCTCCCATTTCTCACAACCATTTCTTTCTCTGTCTCTGATATTCCTTAACACTTGGGCTTTTAGAAGTAATAATATTTTTTCTTTTTCACATTTTGAAGTTAATTGCTTTTTTAAAAAAATATTAGGTGGCTGGGCAAGGTAGCACTTGGCAGTAGTTCCAGCACTTGAGAGACAGAGGCTGGAGGAGCTTTATAAATTCAAGGCCATCCTGGTTGACATAGCAAGTTTTAGGTCAATCGGGAAGCAAGTTCCAGGCCAGTTAGGATTCAGACCTACACCCTGCCTCATAAAACGAAGCCCAAATATCAATAACTGTAAAGCAAAAGCCTTTCAGAAAGTAAAAGATTAAAAAAAAAGTTAGGCATGGTGGCATATGTCTGTAATTCTTGCACTTGGGTTGCTGAGACAGGAGAAAAAGTTCATAGCCAGCTTGGACTATGTAAG
>NW_008349975.1:2251905-2258270 GCF_000622305.1 Nannospalax galili | reverse complement strand
AGAGAGAGAGAGAGAGAGAGAGAGAGAGAGAGAGAGAGAGAGAGAGGGTTAATGTATAGATTCCCATTAATTTATTTTTAATATTTATTTATTTATTTACTTCTGTATTTATTTTGCCACAGGGTTTCCCTGTAGCCCCTGATGGCCTGGAACTATGTAGACCAGGTTGACCTTAATCCTACAGCAATCTGTCTCCCAAGTGCTGGAATTAAAGTTGTGTACCACCTTGCCTGGTTCCTTTCTCCTTTTTAAAACCCAGAAAGCAGGGTTGGAGATGGCTCAGTGGTCAACAGCACTACCTGCTCTTGCAGAGGATCAGCATCCACGTGGTGGCTAACAACCATAGGTAACTCCAGTTCCAGAGGATCTGACGCTCTCTTCTGACTTTCACAGGCTTTCATAACTGGAGTGCTCACATGCAGGTAATACACTCATGCACATAAAATTAAAAAAAAAATAAGAATAAATAAATCTCAGAAAGTAAAAACACCCAGGTAAGTCATTTGTTAATTGGTTGAAGAACTATGTTAAATTAAACTTTAATATGCAAATGCTAAGGATTTGTTATGATGTTTAAGGTTCCTCTCAGACACTAGGTTTCTTAATTTTCTTACTTGGTATGAAAAATATAACATTAAAGATAATGAGATTAAAGTGTACAGCAAAGTATCTCCTCCTTATCAGTTGGATTAAAGTCACTCGATGAAAGCTGTTCATTGGATAGGTAACATTTATGTAGTTCCTACTTGCATGCCTTAGGAAAACACTATAAAAAATTTTAAAACACAAAGGTACAAAATGACTAATACAGACAAAGATTTGCTTCAAAAAGTACTTTTGTGTGTGTTACTCAAACTCGTCTGTCTCAACAGCAACATTTCACCCATGCATTGGCCTTATTGTAAAACCTTAGGAAAAAAACCAAAAAATTTTCTGGGGTGAAATCCCTTTATAGCAGTTCCAGACAAATCCAGAGAGATTGTAGTCAGACTGCATGTTAACGAATTTTTAAAGAGGATTAAAAAAAAAACCCTTTATTATACAAAGAAACTAAAAGGCTTTCCTACATTATAGAGGCCTTTTTAAGACCTCCCACATGGCTGCTCGGACTGACAAGTCTGACATCCCTCAATATTACCACAGCATTCCAGCTAATTACTTAGAGACAGATAAACCCACCCAAGGCCAGCCAGTAAGTAGGAACGTATGTGAAGAGTGATCTCATCCTGGGATTCTTGAAGAGACAACACAGACATGGAAATTAAAAGGAAAAAGAGAGAGTCAAAAATAGTAATTGATGTTTTCTATTTCACCCACCTTCCTTCTTCTCTCCATGCCCCTTTGTCTTGATCTTTGATGATTTACAGCAAATGCACCCTCTGCAAAACCATTAGGGCATGCTGACTGTGAGGGTCGGGATATTAGCTTGCAGGGAATTGCTGACTGTCGTCAGAAACTACAATATTAGAACTTTAACAGACACCATGTTGGAATGATATGAGTGCAATTGGGAAAGCCTCTGGAAAATCGTAAACACTAAATTGTGGGAAGTTACTTAGGGAAAGAATTTGTGAAAGCACTATATTTCAAGATGTTTTAAAAACTAGTTAGTTAAATTAAGCTTTACTGTGGCAAAACTTCAATTGAAAATTTTACTAACTTTAGGTATACAACTCAATTAGTTTTGACATAGGCATATTTACATGCAATCACTATCATAATTCAGACACAGGGTTTTTCTATTCCCCAGCTCATTTTCCCTTCCACTTTAAACAAGAGTTCAGAAATTGTCTTTCCTAACCTACACCGCTACTGATTTTGATATTTTTTCTCTATTATTTCATATAAATATAATCACACATACAACCTTTTATAGCTGACCTCTTTGACTAATATTTTTTTTAAATCCATTCACATTGGCTGGCTTGGCCAATCATCTTTAGATGGCCAAGTTTTTTTTTGGGGGGGGTTATTGTTTGTTTTGTTTTTTGTTGTTCTTGGTGTCTTGTCTGTTTCTTTTTGGTATTTTGAAACAGGGTCTCCCTGTAATCCCAGCAGTCCTGGAATTTCCTAGGTAGACCAGGCTAGTCTCAATCTCACAGAGATCTGCCTGCTTCTGCTTCCTTACTGCTGAGATTAAAGGCGTGCACCACCAGGCCTGGCTATAGATGGTCTGTTTTTAACCAAACATGATTGTTATTCAGTTATATTGATATATTTGTAGTTGTTTATTCATTTATAATTTAATTTTAGGGGATGGCTTTATTTATGTTAAAAATAAATTTATTTTGGGGGCTGGAGAGATGGCTCAGCAGTTAAGAACACTGGCTGTTCTTGCAGAAGACCCAGGTTCGAATCCTAGCACTCACATGGCAGCTAACAACTGTTCATAACTCCAGAACCAGGGAATCCAGCAGCCTCTTCTGTCCTCTGCCGGCATTGCATGACATGGGTGCACTTACCTACATACAGGCATAACACTCATACACATAAAATAAAACTAATAAATAAAATATTTTTTAAAAATTAAATTATTTTTAATAATACATAAAACAGAAAAATTGTAGGTCTTAGTAGGTACTATGTGATGTATTGATACCTTGCATATTGCACATTAAACATCTCTTTTTATTGGTGTACAGACATTATATACCATGGTAGTTTCATAAAGACATTTTCAATTTCAATATTTTTTAATATAAATATAGAAATGAAAAACGTGCCAGGTGTGGTGGTGTGAGCCCTTAATTCCAGCACTCAGGAGGCAGAGACAGGCAGATCCCTGTGAGTTCAGGGCCAGTCTGGTCTACATAGTGAGTTCCAAGTAAGCTGGGGCTACAGGGAGATCCTGTCTCCAAAAACGAAAAAAAAAAAAAAAAAGAAATGAAAAACACAGTATCAATTTATCTTTCGTTTTTGTGTGGGTCTTAAATTCTTTCCTGTTTGGATATGTTCTAAAGGTATTCTTATGATATGTTCTAAACTCTTGCTTCTTTTAAATTTATGTATTCAACATCTAGAGTTTATCCTTGTGTGTGATATGAGGTAGTTTTATGTGTTTTCATTTGGAGAAAATATGACCTAAGTGTTAGTTATGCCAAAGCTATATGCTGCTGTTTTCTACATGAGGCCAAGTTTCTATTTTTAAGATCTTCATGTTATTTATAACTGTGGAGTCAGACAACTACTTTGCTATCATTTACTAATAATGGGATATGTTGGATTATGGTAGTTTTCAAGGTTTCTAATGGGAAAAGTCATGTGTGGGTTACTGGCTATAATGTTCACAGTGTTGAGTGATGCTGGTGAACCTGATGGAACAGATTTGATGGCCCCATTTGATTTCATAGAAAGATATGCTTTTTTCATTTGTTTGCTTTTTGGCCAGGGCCTTGCTGTGCAGCCAGGCTGGCCTCTAACATGTGATCCTTCTGCCTCACCATTCCAAGTAATGGGATTACAGGTGTTTTTTGTTTGTTTGTTTTTTGTCTTTTTGAGACAGGGTCTCCCTGTAGCCCCAGCTGTCCTGGAACTCACTATGTGGACCAGGCTGGCCTTGAACTCACAGAGATTCGCCTGCCTCTGCCTCCCGAGTGCTGGGATTAAAGGTGTGCGCCACCACGCCTGGCTCAAATACTTAAATACAAATACATGCTTTAAAACAAAACTTCTCTCTCTCTTGTTAGCCCACCCCAACAAAAAATCCCCCTAAGCAAACGAAGTCTAATTCTTCCCTTGAGGAAAATTCTTAAAGAAGATAATCTAATATTTGAATATTTTGCCTATTTAAGTTTCATTAGTTCCATATTTATATACGTCTATCAAAATGTACAAATAAGATGATTTTAAAAACAGTTTCTTTCTTGTTCTATAGTGGGAAGAAGGGGTTGAGTGGTTCGTCTGCTGATTATGGTTGCCTGTATCCACATATATGCCATAATATATCCAAAATACCGGAAAACAATAAATTGTCATAGCCATAATCTTTTCTACTTCTGGTCTATTTGTTGAGAGTTGAGATTTGTTTGCGTTGTTTGGGGCATAGTTATTTCTGTTCTGTGGCCATAAATTTCCAGGGTCCTTATGATAATCAAATTTTTTTTCCAGTAGTGGGGACTGAATCCATGGCCTTGCATTTGGTAGGCAAGCACTCTATTAATGAGCTAAATCTTCAACTCCTTTTTTGTTTTATGGGACAGGCTTATCTGGTTCTCATTCCATAGCCCAGGCTGGCCTCAAATTCATGACAATCCTCTTCCTTCCATCTCCTGAGTGTTGGGACTACAGGCATAAGTCAATAATCTGAATGTATGAAGAATTTAGCAGTATCAGAATTGTCATACAACAGGTGGTTAGAATGGAAGATATTAGTTGTAGTGGTATTATACTTTCTCATTTTGTTTAAAATTTTAGGATTTGAAATATTTGAATTTTATGGATATTATATACTTTCACTAGATAGTTATCTCTGGTTAGATATTTATAAATTTTAAAGCTATATTTCTATGCCTAACATTAATATTTCAGGTTTTTGTTATTCATTTTTTCCCATGATAAATACATCATTTGTAATGATAGCCAGGTTACTGACCTTCTTGAAAAGAACAGACAAATTGATTCATTAATGAACTGTCTTTTTAATGACTGAAAAGATTTCACGCAATAGATATGCACAGGGTGACTTGAAAGGGAGAAGGAATAAAGTGGTGTTCTAGGTGATGGTTCCTGACTCCAGATAATGAAATGAGTGGAACAAAGCAACGTCTCACGAAATAGTATCAGAATATTTCTTGTAAATTATTCAGCAACAAATTACTGCTACACACAGTTAAGGAAGCGGGTTCATGATTAGCCCTTACTCATTGGGAAATACTGCATAGACGAAGCAAAAATATCATGTTGGTTGATTGCACAACTATGAGTCGCCAGGAGATGCTTAGGCCACATGGATTTCTACCTTTCTGAAGAACTTATACATCATTTTGCAGGTTGGAAGAAAGGTACTAGTTAGCTTTCGCGAAAGACATTTTTTTTTTTCCTTTGAGACTAAGGATGATTGTATCAGAATTTTAAATAAATGTGGATTCTTTCTATGAAAAGTATGGAAAGATCTCAGAAGCTGTGGGATAAGCCTAGACAAGAATAATTTATCATTCGCTAACATCTAGTGACTTGATTATTTTGCCTTTTCATTGCATTGTATTACTGTGACTTTAGTTACATTTGTAAGAGTCTTTACATTCCCTTGTAATGAAAGGCTTCCACAGGGAAGAAAAGAGAGAAAGGGAAGGAAATAACTTTTGCAGCAGCAACAAACAATATTCTACATTATATATCCCCACTCTGATAGAACAATGGAGAAGAATATTTGATAGGAAAGAACAAAAATAAGGTAAAACTGTGTGGGAAAAACCAAGTTTTTATCAATGCCCAAATCCTCAGAGATTGAAGATATTTAGGTTACTATGACAATGCGACAGGGAATGCAGCAAACAAAAGTGGAAAACAGTGAAAGAATTATGTGGAATGTCTGAAGGAAAGGAATGGTAGATACCATGAAATCGTATTGGGTTAGCTTGAACTGTTAAGTTGGGAAGAGTATGTCATCAAGGCACCACAAAAGCAGGTGTGTTTCCTTGTCTGGCTGTGTGGGGGCTATATTTTGGATCAGCCAGTCCTCTGTTAGAATACTAGGGTAATAGGAAACACAGTATCAGGAATGACTTATTTGTTTAACCATTTATTTATGTTTATGTTGGGAGTGGGGATATGTGTGCCATGGAGTACATGGGAAGTTTAGAGGGCAACTTGAATGAGTTGGTTCTTTCACTGTGTGGGTTCTGGGGATCAAATTCAGGTCATTGGGCTTGGCAGCATGCATCTTTAACCACTGAGTCATCTCAGTGGCCCAGGAATGACATTTTCATGTGTCTATTTTCCAAGGTATGGGGCTTTGAATATGACATTTAGCATTTCATGTATTATGCAAAACAGTTGCAGTGTCGCTCAGACATATTACTGTCAGTTTAGTTTGAAACACACTCAGTGACTCAACTGTGTTATTGAAAACTGAAAAGCAATAGCACTGGAAGAGCCAACAGGATGAAGAATGAATTTGATGTGAGCTAAGCCAAAGAGACAGGAGAAAGTGATACTGAAGTAGATAGTGGGCTGACTTCCTTCTTTGTATTGTGATGCTTTCTTTTAACTTCCTGTTGGTGTCTTCTAGGAAGAGCTTCAGTGTATCAAGCATTTAGTCCAACTCAAAGCAATCTATATCTATCTATCTGTCTATCTATCTATCTATCTATCTATCTATCTATCAATCTATCTATCTATCATCTATCTATCTATCTATCATCTAT
>NW_008349975.1:2198645-2251482 GCF_000622305.1 Nannospalax galili | reverse complement strand
CCTGTTTTTTATTAGTAGAAACATAAAAAATAAATTAAAATAAATCATAATGCTAAAAAACTGTTGCATATTATTTTGTGTTTTTACTGGTTATTTTGTTTTTTAAATATTTATTTTATTTTATTTTTTATGTATATGTGTGTATTGTCTGCATGTAGGTAAGTTCACCCATGTTATGCAATGCCTGTGGAGGTCAGAAGAGGTTGTCGGATCCCCTGGACCTGGAGTTACGGACAGTTGTTAGCTGCCATGTGGGTGCTGGGATTTGAACCCAGGTCGTCTGCAAGAACATTCAGTGTTCTTAACCACTGAGCCACCACTCCAGCCCCTATTTTATTGGTTCTTAAAATATTTTATTTATTATTTTTATTTTATGAGTATTTCCTGTATGTGTGTTAAGTGCACCCTGTGTCATGCAACGCCTGCAGAGGTCAGAAGAGGGCATTGGATTCCCCAAGAACTGCATTACAGATGGTTGTTAACTGCCATGTGGGTGCAGGAAATCAAAAACAGGTACTCTGCAAGAGCAGCCAGTGCTTTTAACTGCTGAACCATCTCTCCAGTTCTGCTACTGAAGTTATTTTAAAGAAAAAAATAATTCAGCTGACTTTTGTAAGTCTTACATGCAAGCTTTTTTTTTAATAAGAAAAGTTGCATTATTTAACATTCACAAGACTCCAGTATTCTTTAATGTTATGCCATTAGCATTGCCTTTCTGAAGAAATATTTCAGCAAGTGGCCCATTAACATTGCATTGAGGAATAAGCTCATTTTCTTCCCTGTAACCGTTGATCCCCTTGTTAGACATCCCTGGAGTTTGTACTGATAGAGCAACCATGAAGCTCTTTAGCAACTGGTAACTCCAGATCACTGCCAATTCTGATGCTCAATCATCCAGCCTCAGCTCACAGCAGACATTGTTTACACAATGGCAATCAACAGAGTAAATTTAGAATATCCTAGAATAAATTATGATAAATTTCTTGCTTCAGGATGATAGCTTAATGGATCAGACACAGACTATCTCGTAGAGAGTGAATTGATGAACATTCTTTTCAGTGAGCAATTATAATGGACCTCTTTGTAACATTCAAAAAAGGAAGATTTCAATAACTCTGAAATTTTCAGAGTTTAGGCTTTTAGAATGAAGAATAACCGTGGTCTTTTATAGGTCAAGGAATAAACTGTCTTATAGGGAAAGCATAGCAAGGTCTTGCCAGAAAGATGATGCTTTCTTGTATTCTCCCTCCCACTAGAGTGACCTAGTGGTCTACGGAAGGAATCCTGCAGAGCATGCCAGATATGCAATTCCTAAGTCTTTTTTCTCTATAGTTAGGGTGACTGGCTAGTATCTTTGCAAATCGATCAAAGCAAATTTTGTATCCTCCTCCTTGGAATTTTACTTCCACATGTGAGACTGAGTCGTCTGTACGGAATCCAAGGCTCACCTTTGACTTCAAAATCTGTGCCAGCAGCCTCCAGTGAAGAAAACAGCAGCCTTTGGATTGCTCTAGTTCATTTCCATTTCCCTCTGTCTCTGACCCTTTTCAGTTCCTATCACTTCAGTTTAACGATTTCCTTTTTCACTCTAAGGCTTTTATCCATTTGATCAGGATTATGTTTCTCAAAGTGTACATGCTCCACAGATGAATTTTTTTAAGTTTGAGGTCACAGAGCAATGCTTTTTGTTATTTTCAGTTCTTAGCACTCCAAATCCTTGCTGAAGGAACAGAGACTGAAGTCAGTATTAGTTAAACATATCTGTGGTAGTAACATAACATTCATCCAACTTGGAAATGACTGTTCTTGCTGCTGCTTTCTGGAACGTCTTGAGCATCACGTATGTTTTTCTGTGACTGGGGCAGTTATTGAACATACTGGTTAAATGGTTTGGTTCTGGATTTAGGCAAAACTTGGTTTTCATGATAATTTCACTTCTTTATGATCTTGGTTGAGAAACTTTGATCAGCTGATCTTGGGTAAACTCGTCTCTCACCCATATCTGTGGAATGGGACTAATAACAGTGACTTTGGAAAAGTACTTGAAGTGTTAATGAGAATAATAAGTGTAAAGAATTTGGTGGTTAGTGCACACTCAGAAATTGCTCAAGATAATGACTACTTTTCTGCTTTTAATCCATGATAGCCACATTCTTCTGTTATTCATGTTCTCTTGAAAGATTTCCAATAATTTTGAGCGGTTATAAGAAAAGTGTGGTATGTAGAAGAGGAAAAGTGGAAAATGCAGAGGTTTCTAATGTGAAAGCGCTTTCTAAATTACAAATCATTACTACATAAGCATTATAAAAATGAGAATGTGTGTTTTCTTGTTCCGTGTTAATAGTAACAGCCCCACTTGAAATAAACATCATGAAGTGTGGCACCAACATTAGCAACAGGGGACTGTTGGGATGGGCGTGGCAAAACAGACCCAGAAGGAGAAGGAACTTAAGTTAATGTAACAGATTTTTTCTTTTAGTTTCAAATGACATAAATATAACTTATAGGGGCTCTGAGACACTGATTTCCTGGGATTGGCTCAGATACTCACTCCTAGAAAGGGCAGTAGAATGAGCATTATCAGAACTACATAGATTGAGTGTAGAGAAGCAATGCTTCCCCAAGGAAAGTTGAGATGCTCTTAACCGAAGAAGGAAGTGTTGGATGCTGTTCTAAGGACCACTCATATTTCACAGAGGATCCTCACCATCTGTGAAAACATTCTTCAACAGTGAAATAAATTACCAATTAAAAAAACATTTTTATGGGGCTCTTATAATTTTATACAACAGTCCTTAATAAAATTTAGACCCTCTCCCCTATCCATGTCCTCCCATTCCCCAACGAGACCTCATGTATTCTGTTATACATTTTAAGTTCTATCCAGTCAAGTATTTGTACCCAAATATCCTTCAGTATAAATTCATCAACCGGAATCTAGTCAGCCCATCTAAAGAGCGTATGTAAGGCATACTCTGCTTTATTCAGAATCAATCAGTCTCCAATAATTCTCAGTCTAGGGCCCTTTTGGGCCCTTGCTTAACTGAGTTGTCATGGGTCCTGTGTTCGATGACACCATTCCCACAAGTTCACGTGTTCAAGCTTCCAGTGGCCTGAAAGCCTCTGCTTTCCTGTGTTCATGAGCCAGCCCTGGCTCTTACAATCTTTCTACCACCTGTTCCACAGTGATCCCTGAGCCATGGGTGGGTGAGGTGCAATATAGGAGTCTCATCCAAGGATACACACTCTGTGGCCTCTTATTCTTTAAAACTTGGTCAGTCGTGACCATCTGTGTACATTGCACTCTGCTGTACAAGGAAGCTTTACTGGTGAGAGTTGAGGGATGTGTTAGTTTTCTCTCTACCCCTTGTTCTGCTGTGTTCCAAGAGCTTTAGGTGTAGAGGTTAACCCATAGAGTTGTCATCTAGTACTTGGCATATCCTAGACATATAATCTCTGGGTCTGAGCAACTGTGGAATTCTGCGGTAGCTTCCGTCTGTTGCAAAAAGGAGCTTCTTTCATGAGTGGTATATAGCATGCTTTTCTGTAAATATAAGGATCCATATTTAGCATATGGTAAAAATTTTCATCTAGAGATACAAAAGAGAGAATTTTCTCTAGGATCTATGTTCTGTCCTACCATGTATATTTGGCTGAGTTTACAATGGCAGTCATGAGTTCATTTCCTTTGACAGGACTTTAAGTCCAATTAGATAGCCATTGATTGTCCCCCACATAACAGTGCCACTACTGCACCAATAGAGGTAGGTTGTCATGCCGGTTGCTATGGTTATTAGGGTTTAGGGCTGGATCGGACCATTAATTGTTTTTCTCCCTTCTAAACTCCAGGTAGAAGGCCTCCAGGTCAATTCTCACTCCATTACTCTAAGTCCTATATCTGAAGCATGTCCTGTATTCAGAAGAAGGGTCTTATCTACTAGTTCTGAGAGAAAATCAAGAGGTTTGGCAATAGCCTGTGTTATTTTGGGACTCTCATTGACCACTCCCACCAACCATTCAAAGGGAGGACTTTTCTGTCTGGCATAGTGTTCCTGGCCAAGCATTTCCCAGGTGTGTGTGTGTGTGTGTGTGTGTGTGTGTGTGTGTATTAATGTTTAGACACTGTAGGGGTATTTCTCATGGGGTTTGGGGGGGCATCTCAAGTCCCTCTGTGTTTCCTAGATTCCCAAGATTCATTCTTTTCTATTCTTGTTCATCCCATCCGGCCTCCCTCCTCCCTTATCCAGTGCCCCCATCATCTCCACCCTCCTCTCAATAACACCCACCTCCTACCATCCCCCCTCTCCTAAATTCCCTCCCCCACAACACCTTGGCCCCTTGCACATCCCTCCCTCCTCTCCTCCCTGCCAAACTCTCTCACTTTCCCTATCTCCCCCTGATAATATCTTTTCCCTATTATCTTCCTCTTTTTTCCTTTTCCTTTACCTCTGTGTATCCTTTCTGTTTTCCTGGCTCTAGGTGTTACATCAAAATATATATACTCACACTCATACCTCATATTCATAAGGTACTGGTGTTACAATCTTTAAATGGTGCTACAATCTGCAAATCTGCATTGTAAACTCAGAATACGATGCTTGCTTTTCTGTGTTTGTGTCATTTCACTTAGCATAACACTCTCTAATTCCATCCATTTCCCTGAAAATTTCACAATTTCATCTTTACTTACTTCTGGGTAGAACTCAATTTGACAGTTCATTATCCATTTGTCAGTTGAGGAGCATTTAGGTTCTTTCCATTTCTTAGCTATTGTGAAGAGAGCAGCAACAAACACGGATGTACAGATATCTCTACAGTGTGATAAGTCCTTTGGGTATATGCCAAGGAGTAGCATAACTGGATCATATGGTAGGTTCATTTTTAGTTTTTTGAAAGTTCTCCACACTGCTTTCACAGTGGTTGCATCAGTTTGCATTCCCACCAGCAGTAAATGAGTGTTCCCCTTTCTCTACATCCTAGCCAGCACTTGGAGTCTTTCTTTTTCTCGAACTTAGTCAGTTTGAGTGGGTCAAGATGGAATCTTAAAGTGGCTTTATTTAAATTTTTCTAATTACTAAGGATGTTGAGTACTTTTTAAGTTGCTTCGTAGTCATTTTTATTTCTTCATTTGAGAACTCTCTGTTCAGGTCAATAGCACATATTTTTATTGGGTCAATTATTTTGTTTCTTTTTTTGAGTTCTTTGTATATTTTGGATATTAATCTTCTGTCAGGTATGTAGCTGGTAAAGATTTTATCCCACTCAGTGGGTTTCCTCTTCCCTTCCCTGGTTGATTCTTTTGTTGTACAGAAGCTTTGTAGTTTAATGACGTTCCACTTAATTGACTGTTGACCTTAGTGTCTGAGCAGCTGGTGTGTGATTTATAAAATCCTTTCATATGCCTATATCTTGGAAGATGCTGTCTATGTTTTCTTCTAGCAGTTTCTGAGTTTCAGGTTTTATATTGAGGTCTTTGATCCATTTGGAGTTGACTTTTGTGCAAAGTGAATGATAAGGTTTGAGTTTCATTCTTCTACAGGTGGAGATCCAGTTTAGCCAGCACCATTTGTTGAAGATGCTGTCCTTCATCCACTGTCAGGTGGCTGAAATTGTGTGTACTCATGTTTGAGTCTTCAATTATGTTCCATTGATCTCTGTTTATTTTTGTGCCACTACCATGCTGTTTTTATGGCTATAGCTCTATAATGCATTTTGAGAACTGGTATGGTGATCCCCCCAGCATTGTACATTTTGCCCAGAATTGCTTTGGCTACCTCGGATCTCCTGTGATTCCATATGCATTTTGGGATGATGTTTTCAATCTCTGAAGAATGCCATGGGTATTTTGATTGTCATTGATTAAATCTATAAATTGCTTTTGGTAAGCTGGTCATTTTCACATTATCAGTTCTACTAAATTGTGGTAGGTCTTTCCATCTCTTAGTGTTTTGCTCTATTTCTTTCTTTAGAGATTTGAAATTTTCATTATAGAGATCTTTAATGTCTTTAGGTTTATTCCAAAATATTTTATTTTTTTGAAACTATTGTGAATGGGATGGTTTCCTTGAATGCTTTTTCTGATTGCTTGCTTTTGGTATATAGAAAAGATACTGATTTTTTATCAGGGGGTATTGCTCAGGGATAGAGCATTTGACTGCAGAAAATTTACTGATTTTTGTAAGTTGATTTTGTAACCTGCCACTTTACTAAAAGTACTGATCATTTCTAACAGTTTTCTAGTAGAGCTGTAATCTCATGTATAATATCATATGTTTGCAAATAAAGATAATCTGACCTCTTCTTATCTAATTGATACTTCTTTACTTTTCTTCTCTTGTCTTATTGCTCCTGAAGGAGTTTAAAGCACTATATTGAAAAGTAGTGGAGATAGTGGACAGCCTTGTCTCATTCCTGATTTCAATGGGAATGCTTCCAGTTTTTCTCCATTTAGGATGATGTTGGCTATGGGTTTGTTGTATATAGCTTTAATTATGTTGAGATATGTCTCCTTCATACCAGTTCCTTCTAGAATTTTTAACATGACGCCACGTTGGATTTTGTCAAAGGCCTTCTCTGCATCTATTGAGATGACCATGTGGTTCTTTTCTTTGAGTCCACTGATATGATTTATGATGTTTGTTGACTTATGTATATTGAACTGTCCATGCATCTCTGGAATAAAGCTGACTTGATCACGGTGGATGATGTCTTTGATGTGTGTCTGTGTGTGGTTTGGGAGTATTTTGTTGAATATCTTTGCATCTATGTTCATTAACGATATGGTCTACAGTTTTTTTGTTGTTGTTGTATCTTTACCTGTTTTTTGTACTAGAGTAATAATGGCTTCATAGAAGGAATTTGGGAGTTCTCCCTGTTTCCATCATTTGGAATAATTTAAGCAGAACTGGTTGTAGATCTTCTTGGAATGCCTGGTAGAATTCTGTTGTGAATCCATTTGGGCCTAGGATTTTTTTAGTTCAGAGGTTTTGCATTACTGTTTCAATTTCCTTTATTGTTATAGGCCTGGTTAACTGTTATGGGCCTCTTCTTCATTTAACTTTGGTGGTATCCATGATTTTAGAAATTCATCCATTTCTTTTAGATTTTTTAATTTAATCGATTATAGATTTTTAAAATATTCCTGTACAATGTTCTGGATTTTTTTTTGGTGTCTGAAGTGATGCTTCTCCTTTTGTTTCTGATTTTGTTGATTTGGATTTACTCTTTCTTTCTTTTGATTAACTGGACTAAGGGTCTGTCTATCTCATTTAACCTTTCAAAGAACCAACTCTTAGATTCATTGATTTTTTGTATTGTTTTCTTTGTTTCTATTTCATTAATTTCTGCTCTGATTTTTGTTATCTCTTCTCATCCTCTAGGTTTGGCGTTGCTTTGTTCTTGTCTTTCTAGAGTTTTGAGTTGTACTGTTAAATCATTTACATGTAGTCTTTCTGATTTTTTTCAATGTAGGCACTAAGAGCCATAAACTTCCAATCTTAGGACTGCTATTAAAGGTGTCCCAGAGGTTTTGTTGTGCTGTATTCTCATTTTCACTTAGTTCCAGGAATACTTTAATTTCTTTCTTAGTTTCCTCTTTGACCCATTCATCATTCAAGAGTGTGTTGTTTAATCTCCATGAGTTTGTGTACTTACTAGAACTTCTTTTGCTGTTGACTCTAAGCTTTATCACACTGTGGTATGATAGTATGCATGAAATTCTTTCAGTTTTTTAGCATGTATTAAAATTTGTTTTCTGTCCCAGAATGTGATCAATTTTAGAAAAACTTGCATGGCCAGCTGAGTAGGAAGTGTACTTTTTGGTGCTTGGGTGGAATATTCTGTAGATGTCTGTTAGGTCCATTTTGTGTAATATGTCATTTACATCAAATGTCTCTCTGTTTTTTCTTTGTCCAGTTGACCTATATACTGAAGATAGTGGAGTATCAAAGTCCTCTACTATTACTGAGTTGGGGTTAATCTGTTTTATAGTCCTGGAGTACTGATTTTATGAAATTGAGTTCTCCAGAGTTTGGTGGATATATGTTCATGATTGTAATGTCTTCTTGGTCAGTTGCTCATTTGATTAGAATGAAGGAACCCTCTTTATCTCTTCTGATTAGTTTTAATTTGAAGTCTAATTTGCCAGATATTAGAAATGCAACACCTGCTTGCTTTTCAGACCCATTTGCTTGGAATATTTTTCCATTCTTTCACCTAAGGTAGTGTCTCTCTTTGAAGGTGAGATGGGTTTCTTAAAGAAAGCAAAAAGATGAGTTTTCTTTCTTGATCCATTCTACTAGCCTATGTCTTTTGATTGGGTGAGTTGAGGCCATTGATATTTAGTGTTATTACTGAAAGATGTGTATTGTATATTGTCATTTTAATTTCTTTGTGTTTGTGGCACTCTTTTGTGTTTACATTATTAATAATTTCTTTGTTTTCTTTCTGTAGCCTCTTGAATATACTTATTCCTTTCTTCAGTCCTTTGTATTGCTTCAAGCATTTTCTGTAGGGCTGGTTTGGTGGACATGAACTCTTTCAGCCTATTTGTGTCATGAAAAAAATTTCCATTCCCCTTCAACCATGATAGATTATTTTACTGGATAACGTATTTAGGATTGGCATCCATGGTCATTTAGATCTGGGAATACTTTGGTCCAGACTCTCCTGGCTTTTGTTGTTTGTACTGAGAGGACAGGTGTAATTCTGATGGGTTTTCTTTTATATGTAACTTGTTTTTTCCCAGCAGCTTTCAGTGCCCTCTCTTTGTTCTGTGCATTTAATGTTTGTACTATAATATGCAGTGGGAAGTTTCTGTTCTGGAGATGTCTAATTGGTGTTCTATGTGCTTCTTGAATCTCTAAAAGGAAGTCTTCCCTTGATTTAGTGAAGTTTTCTTCTATAATCTTGTTGACAATCTGGTCAATGCTATTGGCCTGAGAGTCTTCTCCTTCCTGTATGCCTATAATTCATAGATTATAATTCTTAGATTTGGTCTTTTCATGCTGTCCCACATTTCCTAAGTATTTCATTTTTGTGGGTTTTTTTGTTTGTTTGTTTGTTCATTTTTTTTTAACTTTTACATAGTCGTTGCTTAAGGAATCCAGATCTTCAACTTTATCATCCAGTCTTGATATTCTGTTTCCCATTTCACTCATTCTACTTGTGAGGCTTTCACCTGTTGTTTCTACTTGGTTTATTGAGTTTTTCAATGCCATGTTCATTTCTGTTTGGGTTTTCTTCACTATTTCTATCACTTGTGAATTCACTTTTCAAGTCATGAATTGTTTTTGATATTTCATTGAGCCACATATTTGTATATTCTTGGGCTTCCATTACAAGTTTATGCCTTTCCTCTGAGTTCTTTGCCCGTGTTTTCTTTAAGTTCTTTGATCATGTTTATGATTGTTCTTTTAAATTCTGCATCCTGGGTTTCTGCAGGGTGCTTCTGATTGTAGTTCACTTCGATTGGACTAGTGGGTTTTGTTGGGGACATATTCTCTTGTCTTTTCATACTGTTTGTGTTCTTGCCCTGCCATGTGGGCATATGAATGTTTTTTTGTTGGTTTTGTTTCCAATGGTAACTTCTCTGCTTTTGTTTAACTTAATTTTGGTTTGGTTTATATTGATTATGTAATTTGGTCACTTTCTGTTCAGGTATGGAAAATAAATTGGTGCATGTTTCAGGTTTTTGAGGATAGTAGATTGGTCTGGGTGTTTGGTGGGACAGGGTAGCAGGTAGCTGGTCAGGCTAGTAGGAGGGCTTGTCTGTGTTAGACAGGTCAAGGGCCAGTGGAGTCTATGCTAGGGAGTTCAGCTAGTCAGAGTTTGGAAGGTATTCCAGGGATCTGAGGCAGAGGAATTGGGGCCTGCATGATTCCAAGGCTGGCAGGAGACAGGGTGGGGGTGGGCAAGAGGAACGGAATAGACTCAACGAGTAGGATCTGACTTACCAGAGTCCTGGCTGGGCAGGTCTGTCCAGCTGTTTGGGTGCCAGGGAAGATGGTAGTGGTGTAAGAGGGTGTGGGCTAAGTAGGGACTTAGCATTCTATAATCAGGTGTTTAGCTAGTCTAGGTTAGGGCGCTAACTAGCATCCAGGGATCTGAAGTGGGTCCCAGGGGCCTGCCTGGGTCCAAGACTGGCAGGGACAGGGTCATCACCAAACTCTTCAGGTTTATTAGTCTCATTTATGCTTTGAACGTTTTCTCAGTTATCAATCCTGTTCTATACATGTGTTCAGAGATGTTAAGAAGCTCACCCACTGGTCGCAGAAGGACTCAACCAAGGTTAGTAAGGGTGAAATTAGTTTGAATCAGTTTTGCCTAGGTCCAGAACCTTATTCTGTAAAATACTATGGCAAGCTTATTTGCCACATTAATAATACTTCATTTATATAAAAATTTGTGATTATGAAGCATTTTAGGGGGAAAACTATTGTTTAGCAAGTAATTAAACTAGGAACTGGTCGCAGAAGGACTCAACCAAGGTTAGTAAGGGTGAAATTAGTTTGAATCAGTTTTGCCTAGGTCCAGAACCTTATTCTGTAAAATACTATGGCAAGCTTATTTGCCACATTAATAATACTTCATTTATATAAAAATTTGTGATTATGAAGCATTTTAGGGGGAAAACTATTGTTTAGCAAGTAATTAAACTAGGAAATCAGCATATTAAGAGTGGTTAAAAAAGTAAATGAGACCTGTATTTCACATTTACATGAAAATAAGAGACTTTTAATGATGGAAAATTACCTTACTGCCAAAATGGAGATACTTCTTTCCACAATACAGGATAAAATGATTTACTTTTATAACTCAGAAAATTTGTAAAATATGAATTATTATTAGTAGAAACTTGATATTTTTGTTTCTTGTTATTACTATTTACCAAGTACCACTACTCTGTCATTTTATAAAATGCTTATATAGTTATATAAATTACAGCCTTATAATTTAGGTTACTTTTTAATAAGATATATATATATATGTAGTTTTGTTTTGTTTTCTGAGACAGTGTATCACTGTGTAGCACTGGCTGGCTTGGAACTTGCTATGTAGGCTGCACTAGTTTTTCTTCTGGTTTCTATGAATGGGGAATTTCACACAAATTTATTCTTCACCCCAGTTCTAATTGCCAAACTGAAAATTTGAGTTTTATATCTGTACTGCTCTGCCTTAGCTCCCTAGTGTTCTCATTGCCCATAGACTATAATTTGCTTGTTAATTTGTATTTGACTCCCCTCTGGCTCTAGCCCTTTTCCTCAGTTGCAACATTCTCTCTCTCTCTCTCTCTCTCTCTCTCTCTCTCTCTCTCTCTTTTCATTTCCAATTTCACACAATCTTTAAAAACTGACAGTCGTGCTTTCTTCTGCAGAATTGGCCCTTGTTAGAGTAAGGTTTATGCTTGGGCCATTTCTCACATCATAACTCCCATCTAACAAGTATCATCTCTTCCACCTTTTATTGTGGTTATTGATGTACTTTGGATTTTTTTTTTACTTCTTTTCATACTTCTTGAATACGAATTCAAGGATGAAGTGATTATCCTAAAGCCACTTCCCAAACTTTCAAACACTTTCTTTCTTTCCACCAATGCTCATAATGTCTCTCGACTGAAAGAACTCAATAGGTATATTTGTTTTAGAGTAAGTGGGCACAGTTAGTTTCTGAGTTGAGTACATTTCCAAATCTGTCCTCGCACCACCTGTCTCTCCTGTCTGTTCTAAATTCCCTATTCTCACTATGTCCACATATCGCCAAGGTCAGTTTCAATTCCGACTCTTTTCCAAGCACTTGACTAGCCCCACACTATTTCCCCTTCCTCTGAACTTGGGGTCCGTTTTTTCAAGTTATCATTTAGCCCTGTATTTCTTCTGCTTCTGTGAAATGTTCACTCATCCAATGTTTCCAGCTTGAGACTTTCATTATGCTTCATGTATTTTTCAACATGTTTTCACATGGACCATTAGACAATCTTAGATAACAGAATATCTCAATAAAATGTTTGAGTCTGCTGACGTGCTTTTATTCTTAAACAACTTGGTATTAATTTGGTCTCCTGAATTGTTATTAAAGCTCCCTGAAGCTACTTGGTTGTTTTTTAAATCTCTGCCTTCTCTGTATTTACTGAGCCCCTGAAGGTGTCAGTTAAAGTTCAGGGCACCGGGATATAAATTCACTGCCTGATAAGAGACATAGATATGAATTACCACTGTTGGAGCTATAGTGTATTGAAAATCAGTGTGGGGACTAGAGAGATGGCTCAGTGGCTCTTGCAGAGGACCCGGGTTGGGTTCCCAGCACCCATATGGCAGCTAACAACTTTCATAACTCCAGTTCCAGGGGAATTCAACACTCTCTTCTGACTTCCACAGGCACTTCATGACACAGGCAAACTTACATACATGTGGGCAATATACTCATACACATAAAAATGAAAATAAATAAAATAATTTTGAAAATGCCATGTTATTGTCATATTTAAATTTTAATTTAAAATATTTTAATTTTATTTTAAAATATTTTTTTACTTCTATACAGTACACGGTGTTTATATGTTTTTCAAATGCCTTTGATCACATGGACATTTGTGGTAAAGGCAATAATGATTTAAACTCGAATTTAATGAATATTAGTAATTAGGAAGATTATAGATGAAGACAGTGCCTGCCATGGAAAAATGTCACATGAAGAAATGAATGGATTTCATAATCTCAGGTTGGTCTCAAGCAAAGAAACACCATCTTTTGTTTTTAAGCCTCAGATTCTTTTTTAAATTTTAAAACATTTTCTTTTTTGTTTTTGAGAATTTCCTATACAACTATTTATCTTTGCATTATTTCCACCCCTTCCACTCTCCCAACACTTCCCCTATCCCCTCATTTTCTTGTCATCTTCTTTATTATTGTTACTTCTACGTACATATGTCTATAAATATACATATGAGTATATATAATGTGCAGAGTTCATTTAGTGGTGCTCATGTGTATCTGTATTTAGAGGTGTCCATCTAGGATGCAGTAACTTCTCAGGGAGCTAGTCCCTGAACAAAACTGATTCTCCATCCCTCAGCAAACATTGATTGCCTGTAGCTCTTCATCTTAAAGTGGGACCCTGTGACATTTCCCATCCACCTTGGCATATCAACTGGTTTAGTCATTGTGCAGATCTCATTAGACTACCATACTGTGGAGATTTTATGAACACAGTTTCCCTATCATGTCTAGAAATCATTAACTAGTAAAGTGTCTTGTTCCACTGGTGCTTACATTCTTGTCTCCCACTCTTCCACGATGTCCCCTGAAGGCTCAGATTCTTATGTAGTATAACCTACAAAGCAAGGTCAAGAGACAAACTGTCCTTATTTGATATAAGTATTAAGCTGAACTCTCCTCTTGCTATGATTTCCATTACACACAGAACTCTTTACATTACACAGATTCAGAAATAAATGGAGTAATTATGTACATGATCAAGAACTTCACAAGCAGATAAATCAGCCATTGTTGAAAACTGCTAAAGTCAAATCATGCAGTTTATTTTCAGAGAACTGGGTATAATGTCTACATACCACTCCAACTAATACACTCATATTAGAAAAATTAATGGCTAAGCATTTCAACTTGACTTTTAAAATTTTTATTTATTTTTATTTTATGTATATGAGTGTATTGCCTCCATATATATGAGTACACCCATGTTGTGCAATGCCTCAGAGATTAGAAGAGGGCATCGGATTCCTCTAGAACTAGAATTAAGGACAGTTCTTAGCTACCATGTGGGTACTGGGAATCATACTTGGGACCCCTGCAAGAGCAGTCAGTGCTCTTAACTACTGAGCTATCTCTCCGGCCCCTCAATTTGACTTTAAAACAAAATTTGAAATATGAAAACTTTATTTTATGAGGACATTATAGTAAGACATTTCTATGCCAATTGCTGACATCTATTTATTAAAGAAAAAAGTTGCCTTTGACAGTCAGAATGTGTGTAGACCAGTAAAACACCAAGAAACACCACTCCTAAGAGCTGCAATCTTCATTACTGCATTATGCTTAGGACAGGGAAAATAAATGACTGTTTAAATTCATGTTGAATCAGATTATTAGAATACAGTGTTGAAGCATAGCTCCAGAAACTTCACTAAAGTGTCTTCAGTGCTCTGTCGAAGCTAGTTAAATATGGGTTCTCATGTCAGTGAGTTCCTAGGCAGGAGACTGTGTGGCAGAAAACAAGTTGTTTGAAGAATGATATATGAACTATTCCATTTCTAAAATTAGACTCTAATTATAAAGTGGAGAAAGCCTTCCATACATAAAGGGTGTTATTCAAATTAGATTATTTCTTACATCAAATAAATTTAGAAAATCAGTGCTAAGCATAGTGTAAACTTGGAAAATAATAACATTTCTTATTTCATTAAGGAGTCTATACCGATTCAAAATAATAAACTAATGGGGGGAGGCTTTGAGGATTGCTCAGGTAGTAAAGTTTGTGCTGTAAAAGCATAATGACATGAGTTTGTGTCCCCAAACCCATGCATAACAAAAAAGCTGGGCATGGTGACATATGCTTATAATCCGAGCATTGGGAAGGAAGACAGGAAGATCACTGGGTCTTGCTGGCCAGCCAGCCTGGCCTACTTGTTTAGTTCCAGGACAGTGATAGACCATGGAGAGAGAGAGAGAGAGAGACAGAGAGAGAGAGAGAGAGAGAGAGAGAGAGAGAGAGAGAGAGAGATTGGCGATAGACCCTGTCTATAAAGAGAGAGAGAGAGAGAGAGAGAGAGAGAGAGAGAGAGACCAACCAACAAAAGAATAAAAGCAAACAAATAAGGTAGTTGGTGTCTGGAAAACGAGAGCTGAAGTTATTCTTTGGTTTGGCTTTCACATGCATGTGCGTATGAATATACTTGTACACATAACCTCACATACAAATGTAGCTGCACACACATGAACACATACACACTAATTTTAAATGAAATGCATGGTATTATACAAATACAAATCACTGCTGTCATAAAGTTTCCTCCTCATTATGTGATTGTTTTTAGATATCTTCACATCTACTAGTTGGTTTTAAAGAAAAAAACTAAGATATTATTTGATTGAAAAGTGTCTTAGTTGCCTCTTTCCTTTCAAAGACTCTGTTCCAGATTGCAGGACTGCTGCTACAATGTTCAAAAATAAATCCATTATAAAGTTAGCCACTAGGTGGCAATAGAAATCCCCCCAAACTGGATACATTGCTAGTCTTTGTCCATCACTCCTAAATTTGAAATATAGTTCATCTCCAATTGACTCTTGGGTTTCACAGAGAAATTAGAAACAGGAAGATAGCTACATTTCCACTGTCCCTCTCTCAGCAGAATTGTCCTTTTATTTTCAAAAGAAAATTATATTTTAGATGAATCAAAATATTTCATGTGTATGTACAAGATTTACTTGAAATATGTATATTTAGCTATGCTGAAGTATTGACACATTTGTTCATAAAGGCTAATAAGTTGTTAACATTTTATCATATGAAGTTAAAATGTATGCTTTAATGAATACATCTGAAACTTAAATTTAAATTGCTTTGCAAACTGACACTGAATGTTTCAGGGGGGAAGAAAGGCAGAGTATTTGGATCCTGAGAAACCAGTCAAAACAAATATTTATGTGGTTAGCAGGCTCTTCTGTTTCAGGAGTATTAATAGTAACCTTGTGCCACACACATGAAGCTAAGTACTAATGTCTTTTGGGTTGAGTTTAAAGTGCTCAACTTCATGTATGGGGTCTGTATTACTTAATCCCCTAGTTATTTTCAAATTTGCTTCTCTTATTTTTACTTCACATCAGTTGAAGTTAACCGAGGTTCAAGGAATTTTCCTAGTGAAATAATAAAATATATTTTTGCTTAGATGCAAGAATAGGTTTTAAAACTTGATTTCATGGTTATTTGCTGTCAGTATTAATTGACGACTTTCTCAAGACTAATCTTGAAAACATGTATCCTAATTTTACCAAGATATTTAAAATAGTTTAAATAACAAGTTATATATAATATATAATTTTTTATTGGATCTGAATTTTTAAAAACCACCAAAATATTGAGGAATTTCTTGAGTATGTGATGAAATGAGTTTTGTAGCAGGATATTCTTAATCACAGCTGTATGTGGTCAGCATTAAGAATTAAAGTGCTATGTTCACTGCCAATAAGTTTTAAAGATATCATCATAAAAGTATATGTATTGGAGCACAGGAAGAAAATTAAACAAATGAAACAAAATAGAGCTTAAAAGGTGACCATAAAGTACACTCCTTGATATGCCTATAATTTCAGTACTTCCCAAACTGAAAATCTGGGAGGGAGAAAAAAAAATCAATGACTTCATTCCCGGAAACACACTGTAGAAGATAAATGATGTTGGTATTCTTTTTTACTTAAAATGAATTTACCATTTTCTCTGTGTACAGTCATCCAATTGTTCTTGATTTGCTATGAATGAAAACTTTTGTCATTATCATTATTATTAATAATGCCAAGTATTTCTTGAAGAGATCATAGTCACATGAAGGAAAAATCCTATAAATCAAGAAGGCTATGCACTTCCACTGTAATCCCCACAGTGCTGAGCTGAGTCACCACCACCCTAAGCACAATCTGCGAGGCGGAGTCACCCATCCTCACAGCAAATCGAAACTTTGATTCTAAAAAAGAACTTTCTAATCCAAAACAGAGCTTCAGTGTCCTATGTGATGGGTTGTTTTTGCATTATCAGCTAAAAAGAAATTTCATAGAATGTGGGTTTATAGTAATTTAAATGCCAATAAGCAATTTAAATAAAAATGATTTTAGAAATATAAAATATTGATGTCTATGTTTCTGTCATTGACATTGAAAATATGAACTGACTTCTAGGGGTCACATAACTGAAGAAAGCAGATAACTTCATTGTATTTTTAGTCAGCTAACAGTCATGAATGCCATTTGATTATTAGTATTTCATCTTATTAAAGAAGGAACTCAACTGCCTAAAATTTTATTTATTTATTTATTTATTTATTTATTTATTTATTTATTTATTACATTAGCACAGTGTTAAGGCATAAAAAGTCCAGATCCAGGTTTCAGCCTCTTGGCCAATGAATAGTTCAGTTTCAGCTATATGTCACGTGCCTGTCTTCTGTGGAATCATAGAGGTAAAAAGTACTATGGAATCATAGATGTAAAAAGTACATTTTAACTTCACTTTGAGTTTGAAGTATATACTTAGAAAAATTGATTTCATTACTTAATTTCATTACCCATTTGCTTATCTTATATCTACAGTTTTAGCAATTTTAAAAATTAACTTGGCCTATAAACAAATCAATGTTGGGACCATTTGAAAACGAACTCTATAAACATATCGACATTTGGAACCATTTAAAAAAAATATGGGTCTTTATTTTAAACAAAACAACGAGCTTCCCAGAGGGAACTTAATAAGCTGTCTGTCTCAAATCCTGGTATTTTTACACTTTTAATGACTTTATTATTTCTTATATTACTTTTCTTAAAAGTTGAAGATAAACCCCCTTGTTTTAAAGTACTGCTAAATGACTAGTTCTGAATGTGGGCAGGAAGTGTGTACTTAGTCATATTTTAATGTACCAGAGGAAAGCATTTGAAGAGCTAAACATGTATGTTTTATGTATCAGGTATATTGATTATCATGTTAATAGGACAGAAATGCTGAGTCAATGAGAATTAAAATTAAGTATACTAGTTGAAATGATTAAGAACATGCTTTTAATCACATTTGTCATCTGATATAAAAGCAGTTGAATAAGAGACTTCTGTATTTTAGAGATTACAAACTTGATCTCATATCATAATGCTTATAGACAGTTCAGTTATACATAAAAACAGATTTAAAAAGAAAGGGGGGGGCGATATTATATTGGTTCTAAGGAGGGAAGAGAGCCGTGGTTTATAGTTAGCTGTTTGCCAGGCAAAGTGAGGAGGCTGTAATTTATCCCTTTCCAAGAAAAAGACAAACCTAAAATTCCAAGGGTCAGAAGCTTAATTTTTGATTCTTCAAGATCTTGAAACCATGTATTAGAGGAGGACCAGTGTTTTGTTTGTTTGTTTGATTTTTTGTTTTGTTTTGTTTTGGTTTGGTTTTCTTCTCTGCTTTTAAGCTGGCTGTACTGTCTTTAGTAGTCAAAAGAGAATACTCAACCCACCCTCAAACCCCCAGCACCTCCATGGTCCAATGGTAGCTTCCTGCTAGGTTTGTTGCCAGGTTTACCCCAAAACTCCTCACCTATGATACAGAAGAGGCAGGAAGGGCAGACGGTGTCATCTTGTTCCTCCTTGATGTAGGGCTGCACCGCTTTATTCGAAGAGATTTCCTGCAGAACTCTGTGAATTTTAAGAGTCCAGAGCTCCAGTCTTATTTCTGTCCTCTATTTTGATGAAAAGATTTGTTATCAGGACTTCAGAGCTCAGTTCATAAGATTGTTTAAAGTCAGCCTGCAAAATCTGAATCCCGAGAAATGCCATTTCAGTTATCCTTTGTGTCGCTTGGGCCTAGGGAGCTCCACGCAGGCCGTACTGTCTTTTCCCATATGCTACATTTTTCCTGCTCACAGAGCAGAAGCAAGCTTTCCTGCATACAGATTAAAAATAGAAACAGGAAGGCTTTTGAAAGAGAGTTTGACTTGCTTATTGGAAGCCTGAATTCTTTGCAAACTGTCCATTTGGAATTGCTTATCGAGATGAAAGATAGTGATTACAGGTAAGAAAACGGAAAGGGGAAATTGTAGCTTGTGCCATTTTGAAGAGTGTGGTTTGGGGTTGACTATGGCATTTTTAGCATTTCATTTTCTCATTTCAGCTCTCACTTGGTTTCCAGGCTAACCCTTCCTGCCAATTAACATTTATTGTGCATTTACTATGAGAACATTTTTGCACTATGCTAAGCACAAACTTTGTAAAGCAGCAACATGACTTTTTCCTAATCCTCTGAACTACTAAAGTTTATTTTCAAAATAAATACTTACTATGGACTCCTCAAGGAACAAAAATATTTCAACAACCATTTTAATTAGGATCATGGTACTCCAAAATACAGGAGTGATCTAGGTGATGGAGACTTAAGATGTCATGAGATTAAGGCAGGCATGGTGGTATATACCTTTAATTCCAGCACTCAGGAGACACAGACAGGCAGATCTCTTTGGGATGCAGGATAGCCTGATCTACTTAGTAAGACGTCATGAGATTGAGAGTGATAACTACTTTTATCCAGGTCAAAACAGCAGTCCCTTCAGCTGACATAATGAGAAAACTTTCTTTCAAGACCCTCTACACCTTTGATTTTGACCAAGGAAAGTATGAATTACCATTATTAAAAAATATTTGACTTACTATCATTTGTGTGTGGGGTGTGTGTGTGTGTGTGTGTGTGTGAGAGAGAGAGAGAGAGAGAGAGAGAGAGAGAGAGAGAGAGAGAGTAGGGGCATGCCCATGCCAAAATGCACATTTGGAGGTCAGAGAACAACTTTCACTGTAGGTTCCAGGACCTGAGTTCAGGTCACCTGACTCATGCAGCAACTCTCCCCAGCCCCGCCCCCCCTCCACCAGCCGCCTAGTCATCTTGCTGGCCTGAAAGTACATCTTATTAGCTAATTAAAGATCCTTGAGACTTCCAATGGACCTTCTGTGTGTCTATTTATTTGTTTATTCTAAAAATATTTTGTTATTTTTATTTTATGTGTGTGAGTACATTGCCTGCATGTAAGTGCACTTGTGTCCTGCAGTGCCTGTCAACAGAAGTCAGAAGAGGGTGTTGAATTTCCTTGGAACTGGAGCTATGGATGGTTGTTAGCCACCATATGGGTACTGGGAATTAAACCCTGGTCCTCTGCAAGAGCATCCAGTGCTCTTAACTGCTGCGCCATCTCCACAGCCCCTTGTTTGGTTATTTTATCTGCGTTTTCATTATTGTTATCAATTAGACTGGGAGGAAAGTAAATTTTTAAATAACATGTCTTTAAATTAATTAAATGAATCCTCTTGCCAGTGCTTCTCTAACTCACAGAGGTGCAAAGCTACCTCAAAGTCTTGATGTCTTACAGAACACCAGAACATGTTAGATCATACAAAACACATTGTTCTTTTCCTAGTTGAGATCTATTTGTGAAATATGTTGGAATTGTGAAGCATTAGAGACAAACACTCATACTAAATTGCCAAGTTAATGATGTTGCGATACTCATTTCCTTTGTCCTGGCACAATAGCGAGCAAGACTTTGTATGTTTCACGAGTTTAAGAAAAAAAATGTCCGTGTAAAATTGGAAATTGAAAACATTTACCCCTAGACAACATAGCTTTTGTTGGAAGTGGAAAAAGGTCTGAGGTGTTTTCCTGGTAGGATGCCTGTACCACTCTTGATTGCCGCGGTCTAGAAGAGGTTTTTTGGGGTGGGGGAAAGCTGCTGTGGGCAGAGCAGAGACAAAGGTTCTGTGCTGGTTCCGATTGAAACTCGATTTTTGGCTTTCTTTCCATTGTTTTGAACTGTTTTTCCCAGTGGAAGAAATCAGTAATTCATTTTCTTTTGATATTTTGTCTTCTTTATTATATTAACTCTTTTAAAATTCTGTATTAAGTTTCATTTACAACTCTGACATCTCACAAACATTAAAAATGAGATAAAATGTACAGTGGGCCTCATGTTTGCAGTGGAAACTTTTTCTTTTATTTTCATTTAACTTCCAATTCAGTTTTCTAGTCTACTAGACATTTATTTTGCATTTCTTTTTTAATAACCTCTCAGTTTTATCTCAGTAATTCACACTAACTTTCCCCGCATGCAACCAGTTATAACAAGCTAGTACAGCTAAAAAAAAATTAGTGTGTAAAATCCAGTTATCTACTGATCTGACATTATGTTCCTCTTCCTCTGTCTCATAGCCACTGGGCACCTTTATCTTTTAAAAGGGATGGAAATGAGAATTTTACAAAACTGAGTTAAAATCCTGACACTTTTGACAGTCAGTGGCTGATTTCAATGCTTAGCCTTTGCTTCTTATGGGCATAATATTGAGTACATAGAGGGACCACCAGTTTAGGCTTCAAACAAAAAGCAAAACTCTCCAGTGCCTATTTGCAGAAGTTCCTTTGAAAGAAGTAGTTGGATTTTTGCCAGTGTAATGAGTTCTGATCAAAAACGATTCAAGAGCTTTTTTTTTTTTTAAATAGCTTTCCTTTAAAAAGATAATAAAAATAGCCTGATTGAGGTTGCAAGACGAGAGAGAAAGACATGTCAAAGGAAAGAAACGATTTCAGCTCTCATGCCCGTTTCTGCATTCCTTCTTATCATTACATCAGTACTTGAAAGTCGGAGAACGCTATCATATTTTTGCCGTATTTTCTCCTTTCGTTTTACTGGGAACCTTCTATAGCTTCATGTTGGAAACACTTACAATAAAAAAAAAACCCAGCATCTAATTTTAAGTGACAATGCAATTAAAATGAAAGACTGGAATCTAATACATATCTTGGCTAAACACAGATTTAGTTCTTATATAATTTTTATCCTATAGTTATTTTATTTTTTTATCTTTTTATAGCTGTTCTTTTGTGTTACAAAGTATGTTTCAAGCTTATCATTCCAGATTACATTCTAACAAACCAGTATAACATTCAGTTAAAATTAACTATTATAAAAATGACTTTCATAGGCTTTTAATTTTAGTTTTGTATGAGAGAGAATAAAAAATTCTATTAATTAACAGAATTCTAACTTGTTCATTTTTATGCTATGGAAAAAAAGTTGTTTTATTTGTCTTTATATCCTTCTAAGAATTTCTTTTGCTGAAATTGAGAACACTGAAGACATTTTGGTCCAGAGACTGCCAGAAGTAGATGATCTTAACCATCCCTGAGCAAGGAGGACAAGCATTCACACAAAGCTTATTTCCATAATGCATGAAGAGGTGTTTGTGGAAAATAATTGTAATGAGCCCTCAAAATTTGTTCTCTCCTAGGCATGGAGAGGGTTTTGCCACCTGCATCTTGGCAATCAGAGTTTGATGAATATGCCTCCTCTTGTGATCTTTTCTGAGATCTTAAACTTTACCATTTGATAAAGTATCAAGAGAGTACTAAAACAAGCAAGTTCTAGAAGAGATTTACATCATAAAATAATACATACTATAAATGATTGTTCAAAGAAGAGTCTGAGTAGAAATAATGACTTGGATTTATTTTAATGAGTCTACAATAAAATTAAAAAATTAAGAAACTTTAGTGGCAAGAAAGCATGAAGTGCCACTTAGATTTTGACTTTTTCTCCCCAATAACAGATGCATTGCAACCAAATAAGGTAGACCATGCCTCAGTTTATAAATAAAAGGAGTCAAGAAAATAAGCTAAAATATATTATTTATGTATTAGCAGGAAAGCATCTCTACTTACTAGACAAAGAATGGCTGAGAAAGAAAGGCATTATTTACATGCTTACTGAAGTTAGAGACAAGCTTGTTGGATTTTAATTAAGTGAACTTTCCAGACCTCACTCTGAACATAAGAACTATGAATCTGTATCTGATCAGAACATACATATTACATATTGCTTGAGTTTTGCATTAGTTTTGCATTATAACTCATTTTCCACTGGACTAAGATGACATACAATGTTAACATGCAGAGTTCCAATCACAAGGACTTAGGCTTAATCTTTATAAGCACAGATTGATTGAAAGTCAGCAAATCATTTAGTAATAATTATTTACTGACTGTAAAGAAGATGAGAATATCTCCTCCTGAAATCTTTACTAATTTAAGCCATGAAAGCATTGATAAGACTGTCCATGCATGTTTGGAAAATATGTGCTGACGATTTGGGATATACACAACATTTTCAATCACTTTCCAAATTACCATTGATTCTTCCTCTTTTAGGGTTATAAAATCTGCATCTACAGTATACTTCTGTAATAGAACTGCTTCTGACATGGCACATTATCAGACTACATGGCATCCTAACAGTTAAATTAAGTACCTTATTGTGGTAATATGTGTCACCTTGGAGTATGAATTTTATTTCTGTTTTGAAAAATAGAATGGTGTGTGAGAATATCAGAAAGTTATGGGAACTACTTTCTGAGAAGCAATGTATTTGGATGAAGCCAATCTGTTTCTGATATTTGTCTTTGGGGCTTTTCTCTAAAATGTGATTTTTCTCTAAAGCTCTGTGGATGGGTGGCATAAACTTACTTATTTTAGTTAACATGCAAAATGAAAACCAGCAGCGTGGATGAGAAGAAAAAGATGTTTTAAAAAATCCTCATTCAAATCCATTACCAATATTTTAATGTTCAAGCCTCAAAATGAGAGTTTAACTGGACTCATAAAACCTATCTATGCTTAACTGTTTCTGAAAACAAACAATGAGCCGAATCCACAGCTACCCACTAAATGTGCATGAGCTAATAATCAATTGATGGTATTTTAATGTTTTAATCAGTGAAAAATTCCTACTACTTCTTGCTGTGTGTTATAACTTCAAAACAAAAATGACTAAACTTAGCAGGGAAACTAAAGGAAAAAGCTAAAAATATGCTTTAAAAACATGGAGTAAAATCTGACATTTCAGATTCAAAAAAAAGTTACACTTGGCAAGAGCCTAACTCTCATAATGTGTTAGCTGTGTTTAACTCTGGGATTTTTTTTTAACAAATGACTAAACCTGGACCCTGCATTTCTTGGGCTGAGACATCATCTTTTATGACACATTTCTATACAAACATACTCCCACCAAGGCCATCACTCACCTTAAACACCAAAAGAACACAGCCAACATTTTAGTTTACAGAGCAAATTTATACACGGGACTAAAAGACACGGTGCTCCTACTGAGCGCTGCCACTGAACAACAGGAACATATGGAGCGACTCAAGGCAGTTTGCAAATTCTTTTATATTTTGCCCATGCATTTGCTCTCACATTCTTGCTCCTTCTTAACCTTTTTTCTCTTTGTAAGGGTTGTAACCAGTGCCAGCACTCTGCTTGAAAAAAACGCAAGGATTTGTGGTTCAAAAGATTCCGTGTTGGAATAGTGGGTCCTTACTGTAGAAGCAGAAGGGGTAAATACACATAAGGCATATGCACAAATGAACTGGTTTTAATAGATATACTTCACCAAAATATTTGGGACTACATGTGAATGTGTGGGACTCTGCAATGAAGAAGACAGCATTAATAGTTGTTGGTTAGCAAAGTTTCACTGCTTAAAAATATTGCTGACTTTATGCTACATAGAGATTTTCACTTCCATGTTCATTGAAAATCTGTCACCAGAAATATCCTTGATTCATTTCTCAGCTTTTCTGATTATCCTCCCTCCCTCCCTCCCTCCCTCCCTCCCTTCCCTGCTCCTCCTCATCTTCTCTTCCCCTCCCTCTTCCCTAACTACTACATTTAAGGGCATCTTATTAAGAAAAGGAAGGCCAATTTGAAAAACAACCCAAATAAGGTATAGAGAAAAACAGCAATGAAAAGAAAATATTTGTGCAGCAATGAAGAAAGAGAACAGTATTATAAAAAGCTAGTTCACAAAGAATGTACTCAATTGTCCTTTCCCATTGCCCTTTTCATTGACCAGCTTTGCGGTCCTCAATAAAGTTGCCATATTTGTGGTTAGATAATTCAAAATCATATCAAAAGCCCCCCAATGTGGCATGTGTTCTTTTGCCCCTAACAATTCTATTTCACAGAAATGGATAGTGAGAGTATTAAAATATTTATCTTGGTTGACTAAGAAAATTTTTCAAAAGATGTCTGAGTTGAGAAAGAGGGAGAAAGAGAGACACAGAGAGAGAGAGAGAGAGCAAGAGAGAGAGAGTGAAAGAGAGAGAATGCATAAGTGTGGGTATTCTTGAGACTGCCTCCTTGGCTCTGTTCCAGTGTCTCTTAACCACACATTCCTCCTTCTTCTTGCTCTGAGATTATCTGTATTTGTTCCTTCATTGTTTATTAAATAAATGGGTAGAAAACTAATTTCATTTTCTTTGCAGTGCTGAGAATCCATCCCAGAGCCTCATGTGTGCTAGGAAAGTATTCTATCACTGAGCAATATCCCAGCCTTAAAAACATTTTGTGAAAGAAACTAGAGAAATGGCTCAGCAGTTAAGAGCACTGAGTGCTCTTGCAGAAGAAGCAGGTTTGAGTCCCAGTACCCAAATGACAGCTAACAACTGTCCTTAACTCCATTTTTTGGGAATCTGACAACTCCCTCTCTGACCTCCTCAGGCATTGCATAACACAATTGCACTTGCATGCAGGTGATACGTTCATACACATAAATAGTTAAATTTTTGCACAAGTAACTTCATTCCAGTAGAGACATATACTTCTATCACTTCTTTCTTTTTCTTTACTGATTTCACATGGGATGAGAAAAATATAGTGACACATTTTTTTTTCAAAGAGAAGACCTGGTTAAAAGCCACAAATTTGTTCATTATTTAACACACAATTTTTGAGTTTCTATTGGGAACTGATTGTGGATCTAGTAACTGGCCCATGAAAGCTGCACTTTTAAGTGTCTCTATTAGATGTTTTAGGTTTCTAGATTCCACTTGGTTGTCTGATGTTTATGTTAACTTGTTCTCAGCTTTTATCTGCTTTTCCATTGGTGGTCTATACATTTTCAAAAGGAAGAAAATTTTATACACTATTTGTTGAAAAATAGAAGCTTGGGTGATGTTAATGGGTTAAAAATCCTATATTAAATATATTTGGTATGGTAATATATGCTATACCTTTTCAGAAACTGCATGGCAGCATTGAAGTATTCAAAGTTCTGAGAAGTTACTCAGCTGTACAACAAATTCAGTGTTGTCTATTGCATTATTTCACATCTAAAAAATACCAGAATTGCTTTTTAAAGAATATTTGTTAATATAGTTCCAGATCCTTGTGGCTCACAGTGCTGCTGGGTCAGCACTAAGCACAATTCAAAGTGTGATAATTATCATGATCAATAGCACTCTGTGAGCAAAGCACTGCCAGCAGAGGCTTTGGTCATGGTCCATCATGAAGGCTCAGGTCCTAGCAATAGTTGTCACTCAGGAGGCTGTCCAGGGTGCCCAGTGCTTGCCCAGCTCCTGCATCACCAGTGGGACTGACTGAGATGCTCTCAGAGAGGATGTCTGAAAAGGGCACATGCACTGCTCCTCCACTGAGTGGGTATCAGCCCAAACAGGATGAAGGTGCTCCAAAATGTAGAGTTGCTTGAGTACAGGGAAAGGACATGATGAGGATAGCTCAAGGTGACCAAGGTCAAAATCAGATCGTAGGGTTAATCCAAAGTAGTCCCCCTGCTGGACCAAAGGTGGGTGAATTCCTGTGAAGGAAAACAGTCACATGTTCAAGAGTTGGAAAATGTTGATCCCTACTTTAAACATCAGTGTGTCTCCTACACAGTTATGTTATGCATTCAACTTCTGTTTTGTTTTTGACCCAGTCTTGCGATGTGGCCCAGATGGGACTCTTAATTTGTGATTCTCCTGCCACAGCCTTCTGAGTGCTAGGATTACAGATATGTGCCACCACTACACCTTGTTTTAACAGTTCTCTAGGGAGATAACAGACAAGAAACATGTACCCTTCAAGATCTAAACAAGTATCATAAGGTTAATACAAAATAGGCTCTTCCTACTGAGCAAAAGGTGGGGGATACATGTGGAGGAAAGCATTGGCTTGTGCACAGCTGGAAAAGTCAAGTGGGTTCCCAGGCTTAAAACATCATGATTCGACGCAGTGCATTTTTTCTTTTGCAAACTTTGCTTCTAAACGTGCAGGTTTATAAGCTGATATTTGAATATCCACTGATCATTTCTAAAATTTCTCAAGGAAAGTGTTTGCACACTTTCTCAGAGGTATCTGCACAATGGATCAAAGAAAATTTGGAATTGATTCTGTGTTCTGTTTAACTAATTTGTAGTAACAAAAAGTATTTGTTCGTGTATCTTTGATGCCAATGTCCTTTAGGAAGTTGTTGCATATTTGGGTTGACCAAGAAAAGTGTGAAAAAGCAAGGACTTCAATCCTTCCTCTATTTACTTCACAACAGCGTTGGTCACAAACAAGACACATTTCATGGTATCGGTCTGCACACATTCTAGTGTGCCTTTCTTCATAGTTCCTTGAGCAGCCTGTACTCACTTTCCTATATATCATCTTCATCTATATGATCACCATCTATGTTCTTGGCTATTAATCCTATGAAACTGACAGCAGCTGCCCAGAAAAACTAGGCTCTTCAGGAAGTGAAAACTCAGGGTGAACATTTCTCCAACTGGCATTGCATCTGCATCAGGAACCTGCGTTTTCCTTCTACTCCATGGATATCACTGCTGATTGCTTCCATAACATTCTGAGCATTCCTTCTTGAGACACTCCATGCTAAGTGCCTTTCAACATTGTTCAGATATGATTGTCAGTGTCTGAGTGCTTGGCTCAGTGGATCACATCCTGCTTAAACTATTTTGAAAAGCTGAGGGTTGCATATCTGGGGTATCAGGATCTTCTGTGTTCCAGGGACATCAAGGTTACTTGTTCTCAATTTTATACATCAGGGCACCTGCTGTTGCCTCCTATTTCTACTCACTTGCTCTTTCTACACCACTTCTTAAGTGTTTTCATCTGGGCAGAGGAGGAGGCCATGGGATGAGTGTTTGTGATCCAATAGAGGAGGCAGCCATGTTCCAAACCCCTCTGCCTGCTCAGCCTTAGAGAACTTGTTGTGGACCACAGATACAGGTGAGTCCTGGCAACAGGCTTTCCCAGACTGCGGTTTCCACGTTTAACTATTTTAGGTGGACTTGTAGACGCTGGTGCTTCGGTCTCTCCAGATAGTTTCTATACAGTCCTGGATTATAAATGGAGTGATTTTCTTCTTTCCACTGTGGCATTTCTGCAAAGAACTTGGGAAACCTTTTAAGTGATTGCAGATTTTTATTTTCTATTGGTCAAACAGGAGATAATGATGACAGTTTTAAAGAGGCAGTTCTTTATCTGTGGAATTAATTTTTTTAAATGTTTATTTTTATTTTATGTGTATGAGTGCTTTTCCTGCACATATGTAAGTGCCCATGTGTGTAATGTCTGCAGAAGTCACAAGAGTGAGTTGGATCCCCTGGAACTGAAGTTACAGACGGTTATTAGGTGTCATATGAGTGCTGGAAACCAAACCTGGGTCCTCTCCAAGAGCAGCCACTGCTCTTTACTGCTGATCCAGCTCTACAGCCCATTCTCTGTGGAATTTTGATGTGAAACACTTTAAAGAAATGATCAATCATCTTACACAGTCAGAAAGTACAGGAGAGCTGCAGCTTCAAATCATGGTCTAAGGACATCCCATTCTTCCTCACCGTCATAGTACCCAGTTTGAAAAACCTGAAGAGCTGACATGATCTAGGATGGAGTCTTGAATACTGGGCCATTCCACATTCTGTGGTATTAATTATATGTCATTTTTGTGTAACTTGGCTATCAGAAAGCTGTGAATATAATGGAGCCAGGGCTATGTTCAAGAATCAGGTACTAAGCAGAAAAGAATCACGCTCACAGCAAACCACCAATACCAAGATTTTGATTATACATGCTGTGTTTGTTTCTCTCAGAGAGCACGCACTAAGTCAAAGGTCAACCGTGGTGTCTTTCCTCAAGAACCATCCATTTTGATTCTTGAAATAAAATTTTTCCTTGGCCTGAAATTTGCTAAATCCATTTGGCCAGAGAACCACAGGGATCTGCCTGGATCAAATTCAAATGCTCATTTGCACTGCAAGCACTTTATTGACTGAGCTGTTTTCCCAGCCCTCCCTTAACATGCTTTTATTATTTACTAAATCTGGCTTTTCAGTTTCTAAGGCCAAATTGAGCTGAAACTATATGACACACTCAACTTTGTGCATAGTATTCATACCTCCCTACTTAGCACCTGTATAGCACCTCAGTTTCTATCTACTTACCTACCTACTCACTTTCTCTCTAAGAACATCTTTATAATCATCACACATTATTTTCTTTTTTTCAGAATTTATCTTACTCTTTTTTCTTTTATCAACATATATTTATTGAATTTTTGTGCATTTAATACAATACATTTTCATCATATTTAGACTCCCCTCCCCTATCTGCACCTCCCCATAGCATACCCACAAGATTTCATGTATTCTGTTACATACTTTAAGGCCTATCAGGTCAAGATTTGTCCCCAGATGTCCCTTGTATGAGCTCATCCACTGGAGCCTGGTCAGCCTATCTAACATCCCTCCCTTAAAGACTGACTCTCCCTCACCCAGCAGTGATTCTTTTCTAACTTAAACTTTATTTTTTTTTTAAAATTTGCACAATATTTTTAGTTTTTATTTTGTTTTGCTTTGTTTCAGATACACAGTCCCATGTATCCCAAGGTAGTCTTTGAACATCTTATACTCCAGCCTCATCTCCCAGATGTTGGTATTATAGGTGTGCCCCTTTTTTGCTCCATCTTGGAACCTGGTTGTAAAGCATATCCTTTGAACAGTGTAACTTCAGTCATGAAACTGTATGTGCAGCTGTTGTTAAACACACGTAGGCACATCTCTAAATATCTATGCTCAAATGCAAAGGATGTTCTAGCGTTCTCCTTTATCTTTCCCTAATAAATCTAACTTCGATTTATATCAACTCATTCTGAAAATTTTTTGACAGTGAAAATCAAGATCACTGCCATCCCAAGTAGAGGTACCTAACTTGGGGAACCCCTCAGCTTATAGCCAGCAATATCTGTGTTCACCACAGCCACTAACATGATGCCTTGGTTTCCCTACAAGCTCAAATCCTCATTTTGTGAATATTTGCTGCACCATAGGTGAGTGAATAATACATTTCTCCAGTTCAAGGTTGGCGAGGGGAGAGGGTGTAAGAGTGGGGAGGGGGAGAGAGAGGCAGGATACAAAAGGGAGAGAGAGAGGAGAGAGAGGAACCCTAGGTTTCCATAGAAAGAAGGAGAGGGGCTTTCATCCTAGACCAGGCACAAATTTATTCATGTTGAGCTAAGCCTAAGCCATGACTCTGAAAGGGCACAGGCTTGGCTCCATCCCCACAGCTTTCATCCCTCCTCCCTTAACATGGGATTGCTTTCCCTTTCTCCTATGGTGTGCCATAGGAGTGGACATAAGTGGCCATGTTCCACACGTATCTGGCTGCACAGGTTTAGTGAACCTGCTGTGGGCCACAGACGCATGTGAGTTCTGGAAGTAGGCTTGTCCATACTTGGAAATGATGTTTCCACACTCAACTTCTTTAGGTGGACTTTCAGATTGCTGGAATTTGGGTTTCCACTGAGAGTTTCTACAAGTTGCTAGATGTCTTAGTTTGTTTCTCCATTGCTGTGACAAAACACTCTGAACAGTACCAACTTGGGGAGGAAAGGGTTTATTTAGCTTACATATCCCAGGTCACAGTTCATCTGGGAGCCCAAGGTAGGAACTCAGAGTAGGAACCTGGAGGCAGGAGCTGGAGCACAGGCCATGGAGGAACAGTGCTTACAGGCTTGCTCCCCTGGCTCCTGCTCAGTCTGCTTTCTTATGCAACACAGGCCTACCTACTCAGGGGTGGCGCAACCCACAGTGGGCTGGGCCCTCCACATCACTCATTAAGAAGATGCCCCTCAGACATAGCCACAGGCCAGTCCAATAGAGGCAATCCCCCAATTGATGCTCTCTCAACTCAGGTGTGTCAAGTTGACACTAAAGCTATCCAGCACAATTGACCCCCTGTCAACTTGACACACAAACACATCACTATTAAACCATAACCTTTCCAACTCTTGTCCCCAAGATATGATGTTAACATTAATATCATAGCATAAGACAGCACAACCTTAAAAACCCCACAGTCCTTAAAAAATCAAACACTTAAAAATCCATAGCCTCTTTTAATAGTCTCTTAACTGTGGGTGGGCTTCTGTAAAATCCAAAACAAGTACTGTCTTATTTCAAAAGGAAGAATCGGGCACACCTAAGCAAAACCAAAGTCCAGCAAAGTAGCTCGAGGCTAGATATCTGGGATTCACTCACGATCTTCTGGACTCCAAAGGGTTCAGGCAGCTCCACTTCTCTGACTCTGCAGTCCACAGCATACACAACGTGTCTTGCAGACCCAGGCCAGCTCCATTCCACACCTACTGCAGTCCTTGGTGGTTGTCCCATGGTCCCAGCATCTCCAAAAAGCTGGGGTCGCCACTGAAACTGAGGCTATACCTTCATCAATGGCCTCTTTTTGGGGTGCAAAGCCTCAGATTCTCTCATGACTCCTTCAATCCTGGGGTCTTCACTGCAACCGAAACTGCACTTTTACCTATGGCCTTTCATGGCCTCTCAGAGTGGGAAGCCTCAGCTGCTCTCTGTGATCCTTTCACGCTTTCAACACCAGAACCACACAGGAGACTCTTACACATTACCAAGTCCTGCTTCTAGCTTGAGATGAAGGCTTGGGTCCCCTCTGTGTGCTGACTGTGAGGAAATACCTCCCAGAAGACTTCACCTCAATGATGCTGATCTCTTGTTACTTACAGCTGATTTTTCAGCCCAAGCTAACCAGCATCAATTGTCCCAGAAAAGCAAAGGTTTTGCTTCAGGTTCTGGTCTCTTCTTAATCACAGCTGATTCTTCAGCCCCAGCTGACCATAACCCATAGATTCTCAATCTAAAATATCACACGAACAGACCTGATAGTCTCTGCTTCCCTTTGAAGCTTCACAAGCCAGGCCTCCATTGTCCACAACTCTTTCAACATAACTGTTCCAAGCTCCACAGCAACAAACTCTGAGCACTCAATGGCTTTTCCAGCCCAAGATTCCAAACATTTTCACAATCCTCCCCAAAACAGCTGGGTCAGGTCTGTCACAGCAATACCCAACTCTCTGGTACCAATTTCTATCTTAGTTTGTTTCTCCATTGCTGCGACAAAACACTCTGACCAATACCAACTTGGGGAAGAAAGGGTTTATTTAGCTTATATATCCCGGGTCACAATTCATATAGGAACCCAGGGCAGGAACCTGGAGGCAGGAGCTGGAGCACAGGCCATGGAGGAATGCTGCTTACTGGCTTGCTCCCCTGGCCCCTGCTCAGCCTGCTTTCTTATGCAACATAGGCCCACCTGCCGAAGGGTGGCACAACCCACAGTGGGCTGGGCCCTCCCACATCACTGAAGAATCAAGAAGGCCCTCCATGGACATGGCCACAGGCCAGTCCAATGAAGGCAATTCCCCAATTGAGGCTCCCTCAACCCAGGTGTGTCAAGTTGATACTAAGGCTATCCAGCACTGTAGATCATGTTGTTTCACGGTTCCTCTTCTGTTTTGCCAACAGATGCTACTTGAGAAAAACTGGGGAGATTTTCATATACAACATCTTAATCACCTTATATCCCCATCCCCATTGGTACCCTTCCATAGCCCCCAACTACTGAATTTCATGCATTCTGTATACATACAGACAAGTATCTTTAAAGTTTCTTTTGCCAGAACTGACTTCCCACAATCATTCTTCTTTGATTAAGATCTTTGATGGTGGAAATAATTGTCACACTCTCCCAGAGGGAATGAGGCAGAACAGGACTAGATACACACCCAGATACATGTAGTTAAGAATCAGGCCAGGCAAATCTCCATCCTGCTTCATATTTGCTCTCTCACTCCCTGCTCCCCATTTGGGAGCAATAGAACTAATGAATAGTAACTTTTCAGTGTGAAGACATGCAAAGTTTATCCTTATTTATGAGAAAAGATAGGAATGAGAAGCAAATGATTTCTCTGTTCTAGGTTCAGAACAATTAGTTCCACATTAATGTGAGCTTACGTTTAATTTATATGAAATAGTGAAATGTTCCAATGGCATGATCTGAACATCACAGAATGTTTGTTAGTTGAATAAGTAAATGCTGTGTTGTTCGAAGCCAGAAAAGCCATTAAATTACTAAAATCCTGGCCTCCATTTTTTATAATTAGCATCTAGAGTACAGGCCTGGTCTCTGCATCTTGCAGAGTTCAGAGTGCTCCATGAATGGAACTGTTTTGATCTATCTTGACAATAAGCTCAGCTTGATCCATGTTCAAAGCAGACAGCATGATATTACAGTAATATTCATGATGAAGCTTCTATAACAGGTCATCTCTTGACAGATCATCATGTCTGGGTGGTCGGCTATCCCCAGTCCTATGGCATGGCAATTTCCTTTCTGTCTTTTCTCTCCTTCTTAATTTAAACATCATCTACTTTGAAACAATGTCTCTTGTGTTTACAATTTACTAAATTCTACTTCTAGATATACATGTAACAGATATGCATAAAAGTGTGTATCCAAATATTAGCAAAATTATATTATTTTTAGCAGTAGCATAAAAGGCAGTCATGTGCATATGTCTCAGCAGCAGGATGAGATTGTAGTATATTCATATAACTGAATACTATGTAACAATGAAAAATAATGAGAATCTTTGATCTGCATCAACTAAAGCGAATGTCACAAATGTAATGTTGAACAAAACAAGGCAGTCATATAAGAGTTTTATTGTACAGTTCCATTTGTAAAAGCCTCAAAGACAGGCAATTTATAGTCTTGGTTGTTGGGCTATGGGAAATGAAGATGAGATTATAACTTAGAGTAATCAAGAAGATATCTTCTAAGATGCAGTAGTGGTAATATATGCTCTGGGCCTGATAACTTAGCTGCATTTACATTGTAAAAACTAAGCTGCACATTTATGACTTGCATACTTTCTGTCTACATGTTATACTTCCATAAGGTAGTTTAATCTACAAAATATGCAAATCTAAACCATCTTAATAGCCTTCCAATTTTGCCAGGCAGAATCCCTAAGGATGGCCCAGTGTACTCTTGGTCAGCAGACCATCAATGTTGGTTTTCTCCCCTCATTGTTAGGTTCTTACAAGAAAATATATTCTCTGTCTTATTAAAGAAGATCTTTTGTGGCATTATATAAATGTCTCTATAATAATCTGCTTTAGATAATGTTCCCAGGACTTTTTATTTTTGCATTCTTGTGTAATGGTTTTCTGTAAGATATTTTTTGGGGGGAGGAGGCATGCTGGGTATTGAACATAGGGCATAGGCGTGTGCTCCACCACTGAGATACCACCCCCCACAGCCCTTTGTAAGATTAATTGGTTCTTATCAAAGGTGATTTAATGAGTCTTCTGTGGTACATAGTCCTGCAGATGTTACTGGCACCTATGAAGAGTTTGGATGTTTTAGAAGCAAACTCTGCTGTACTGTGTGATTTACAGGCCAGGTTTTTGGACAGCAGTTTGTTTTATTCTTTATATCATTCTATTATTTATATATGGATTCAGAACAAGTGGAACATATAGTCTGGTTATTGTCAGGATATAGAAGAAGCCCAAACAGTGTGGAAATGTAACTTTGTAAATTCTTTACATGTGACACTTGTAAGCATGACTTTTCAGAGTATGTATACAGTGTGCTTGGATATCCTGTCCTGGGGAAGAGGTGCTGTCACCTCCCCAAAAGAAGAAGAAATAAAACCAGCTGTGGAGTTAGGCCAAACTCTGTGAAGGCCACCTCTTGGCAGTGCCAATTTGCTGAGCTTCCAATCTCCAGAGTTTCTTAGGCCAAGATCTCAGGAAAGTTGACCCAGTATTCGACAGATAAATGTACATACAAAAAAAAAAACCTTGATATTTTTCCCTTCTTGGATTATTAGTTGCTTCTTCATGGCACAGCAGAAAATATAAGATCAACAGGTCAGTTTGCTACTGTGCTAATAAAACATATGATCAGTTCTCAAATATTCCAAGTTCAAGACCCTCTTTGGAGACTGGCATTCTTCACTGACTCACTGAAGTAACTAAATTTAAATTGTGATTCACCAAATTTATGCTCTCTAGTCAATTATAGCTAATAATATCCAATATTATTACTATTCCTTGCCATTTTCTAAACAATTATCTTTCTAAAGACAAATGTTTCCCAACAGTCTTCCATGACAGAAGTTTAGAGAAATTTAAAACCAGCTAGGACAATTCATTTGTACATTGATTTAGGCTTCAAGTCCTGTGACAGGATAAAAGACAGATTGAGATTGTGGGAGCAGCAAAGCTGAAAATCAACTACCTCCAAATAGCTGGGCAGAAGTGTGGAATTCTGTATGTCTCTCTTGCCAGATGGCCAAAAACGAGCCTAGTGTAAATGTGCAGTTTCCATACAAAACCATCTCACCACCAGGGCTCTCAATGGATGCAATGCATTTCCAATTCATTGTGCGTTCTAATAATGAGCACAGGTAAACCTTTGAGGTTCAGCTTGGCTTGAACTAGGATCCACATGATTAAATGCTTGTTCAAATTTCTTTCATCTGGAAGTCTTACAGGAAGGCTTGTTTTGGTTTTACTGCCGTCTTAAAATGTCTCAGTATTTCCAGTTTGACTTCCATCTCATTCCAGAGAGCAAAAAGACATTGGGAATGATTGCTCTGTCTGTGGATTTCAAAAGACATTCTGGGTTTGATTTTGAATAAGCATTTGGCTTTGTTTTCAATTTTCTGACCTGGATGCCTGAGCCTTTTGAGGAATCTTTATAACAGATATAATTTTATCATTCTGATGGTGGCTATATTTATAAAATAAATTGAGGAACTGAGCCAATTATCCACATAGTTCAAGTTGGAATTTCATTTTGCCTTAATTATATAGCTGTTTCATGAAATTGAATGTTTGAAAGTTTAACAAGTGTTCAAATTTTCAATTTGCATGAAATAACTTTGCTATTACAATTATTCAATACAGTTTTAATTATATTTTCTCACATATGGACAAAATATAACATTTAAAAATCTTCAAGCTGAGTGTATTGGTGTACACCTTTAATTCCAGCCCCTGGGAGGCAGAGGCAGGCAGGTATCTATGGGATGGAGGCCATCTTGGTCTACACAGAAAAGTCCAGGCCAGTGGGGGCTACAGGGAGACACTGTATCAAAAATAAAACAAAAATAAAAACAAAAACTTCAAAAATCTGAAACAACTAATCATTCTTTGACTGAAGTTCCTTCCTTAGATAGCATTTAAATGTTAGCAAAGGTAAGTTGCCTTTGCCTTTCCTCTTTATTTTTTCAGGGATTGACTTTATATAGTTTCCTTTATATAGAGTAAAAATATTCCAAGGAATGATCCATATGTTGTGAATAAAATAATGCGTTATACAAAATGCATTATCTTAGAGGATCAATTGAATAGGAGCATATGAAGTATCAAGAAATTCAATCATTTATTTACTTTGAAATTATTAGTTTTTAGGGACTCATAACTATTTCTTGGAAGCTCTTGGAAATATTGCCTTAAAAATTTAAACTAGATAGTTCACCCACTTTGTCAGTTAGTAACATTCAGAGTAAGTGGGATTGTCATGTATTTTCTTTACCTGTGGTAGCTGTGAGCAGCTTCTAAAAGACAGACCAGAAGGATGAGCTTGGATGGAGGTAGTTCTGCTTTGGAAAGGCAGGTTTGCAGCAATGGAGACTAGGGTAGAGCAGTGTCAGGGGACAATAAAGGTGCCTCACCCTCAAAAGCATGACTGGAAATAAAGAGGTGAGGACTCAGAGGCATGGTAGCCATTATCTGCAAACTCCTTAGCTAGCTCTGTCTCAGAGTGGAAACTCTGCCTTATTTTTTCTTGATCATGTTCAGATCCCTCCCCCATTCCCCCCCACCATGCTACTGTCACACACTTCATGTCATTTATTGCTATTTTAATTTTTTAAAGACTTATAGCTGTTTGTTTTTTAAAAGTCTATTTATTATTTTTATTTAATGTGTATGAATGTATTGCCACGTGGATGTAAGTGCACTCATGTCATGCAATGGCCACAGAGCTAAGGACAGGGCATCAGATCCCCTGGAACCGGAGTTACAGTTGTTTGCTACCGTGTGGGTGCTACCATCCTCTGCGTGAGTAGCCAGTGCTCTTAACTGGTGAGCCATCTCTCCAGCCCAACTCTGCCTTTCTTTAAGAAGTTCAGCCATCAACAATAAGTTATCCCAATGCAATTATCCATACATATCTCTTGTATGTCGTTTTATTTGTGTTGATTATACTACCTTGGTAATTTTAGGGATGTTACATAATCTATATTAGTACTCCTTTTTACATTTATTTTAATCAATAAACCCCATTTTAAAGACATGCAATGTATTGCATCTGTTTTATTCCATGTTTAACTTCCTTTTAGTTACAACACACTCTTTTTTAGAGGGTGGGCTTTTCCTATTCTAGATATTTAATTTAAATATTTTTGTCAGTTATTTTTATTCGCCAGTAGTATATATGAAGGTTTTGAGTTCCAGGAGCTCTGAGTTATCATTTGTTAATATTTCGGTCCTCCATAATTTGTTTCATCCAATACTTAGGAATCCATCCAGTGTTTCAATACTGTACAACATTGCCTTTGATCTTGTGTAACTTTGGTTATACCCACCTACAAAAACGATAAATTTATTTCTAAAAATGAAAGGTATGGGGGGGCTGGAGAGATGGATCAGCGGATAAGAACACTGATTGTTATTGCAGAAGACCCGGGTTTGAATCCTAGCACCCACATGGCAGCCAACAACTGTCCATAACTCCAGTCCCAGGGGGTCTGACAGCCTCTTCTGACCTCCACAGGCATTGCACGACAAGGGGGCACTTTCCTACATCCAGGCAATACATACATACACATAAAATAATAAAATTTAAAAAATGAAAAGTATGTGATACTAATAAATTATTATTGTAAGGACACATAGTTAAGAGAAATATGCCTTGAGATATCAAGTCATGAAATGCTTGGACATATTTCCTCTGGGATGAACTCCAAACATCTTACTCTAATGGGGAACAAGACCCTCCACTGATTATATGAATTCTTAAATTTAAGGGTAAACTATCAGTTATAAAACCTCTTTAGAGAAGACAAATAAGTTGGGCCTTTAGGTGAAATGAACACTTGATGATGGTGTAGAGAATGCGGCAACTGAAGGATTTCAGTGCTTTACTTGGGAAGAGAGTCTTTTAGGAATTCTGAAGGCAGCCTCCTAATAATCATATAAATCAACCTAAAAAGTAAATTCCTCCTCTTTTCCAAACACAGCTGTAAATAGTAATCCCTTACTTTGGAATCATTTTTATTCAGGGAAGCAGCAACAACTTTTTTTATGGTATTAGCAACTGGCGTGGTCAACATCATAACATCACCATGCCCTCAGTGGTAAGACTGATTCCGTAGCTTCTGTTCCATGACCTCACAGATCTGAATGCTGTTTGTGCTGAGGGGATAATGGTAGTGTATAATGTTCCCACAGCATTTTTTACATACAAAAGAGTATGACGAGCAATTCATCCATGCTTCTTCATTCAGTTCTAACAGAACAGCAATCTTCTAGGAACTTACTTTAGTGCAAACATGAGGGAACTTAAGGTACTCCTTAAGACAGTGGTAGAACCAGCACTGGAACTCAGGCAGTATGTGTGTAATGCTAGTACACAGGCTTCAGCTCCCAGGCACCACTTCCTGGCATTGTATCATTTATCACTGTTTGAGACCACCACCCACACAACCAAGTAGGAAGGCTCAATAATTTTATCAGGAAGTCTGGAGGCTTTGAAAAAATGGAAAGGGAAAAAAATAGAAGGAAAAATGGGATGTTTCCAGATACCTGAACAATGTTAGTGATTTTCATTCATTCACTGCTGAGCTGTACTAGAATGTCTCTCCATTTCTCTTTTCCTTCCTCCCTCCCTCCCCCTTTTCTTTCTTTCTTTCTTTCTTTCTTTCTTTCTTTCTTTCTTTCTTTCTTTCTTTCTTTCTTTCTTTCCTTCCTTCCTTCCTTCCTTCCTTCCTTCCTTCCTTCCTTCCTTCCTTCCTTCCTTCTTTCTTTCTTTCTTTCTTTCTTTCTTCTTACATTATAGTCCAGGCTGGTTGCTAACTCAGACAAATCCTCTTGCCTCATTCTCCTAAGTGCTGGGATGACAGACATAAGTCACCATGTCCAGCTAGAATACTCTAATTTTTAGTGATTTAATGGTTTTATTTTCTTTTTTAAGATTTTTTTTGAATTTTTGTCAATTTCATTCAATACATCTTAATCATATTTACCCCCCCCCATTTGCACTCCCCCATAGCCTGCCCACAGGACTTCATGCATTTTGTCATATATGTTAAGGTCTATCAAGGCAAGTTTGTGTGCCCAAATGTCCCTTGTTGTGAGTTCATCCACTGGAGCCTAGTCAGCCTGTCTAGTGTCATTCCCTTAAGGATTATCAACTCTCCCAGTCCAGCTAGAATATTTTGATTTCGGAGTTCTTTTGGACTTTTCCTAATGCACTTATGAGCTGTGTCAGCACTTGAAGTATGGACAGAGGCAGGAGGTTTCTTTTACTATGGAGTGTGTGAAGATGACAGAATATGATTTATATGATTTCTCCATGCTTAAGGCATGGTTGGATGGGAATTTGGGTCCAGTCTATTTGCTTAAGAGCAAATGGTATAGTCAGCAGCACTTCCTTTCTGGTGGCTACTAGCACTCTTTCTAATGCAAATAGGAGACGTGTTCCTTTGTTTTCTTTTGTTTTTTTTTCTGTGAATTTTTATTTCTTCATCTTTAACTTTTCATTTACAAACTCTTATGGATGGTGAGAAAGAATAGAATTTAATGGATCCCTGCAATAAATATGCAAGACCTCTACTAGTGCCTATATGATATAAATTCTGATGGAAAAGAGGTAACCTACTACAGAGTACTTTTTGGACCAAAAATTCTAGAGGGTCATAAAATGTCCCCTCTGGGGCTGGAGAGATGGCTCAGTGGTTAAGAGCACTGACTGCTCTTGCAGAGGACCTGGGTTTGATTCCCAGCACCCATATGGCAGCTACAAACCGTCCTTAACTCCAGTTCTAGGGGTATCCGAAGTCCTCTTCTGACCTCCACAGCATTGCATGACATGGGTGCACTCACATACATGCAGGTAATACACTAGTACACATAAAATAAAACTAATAAATAAAATATTTAAATTTAAAAATGCCATCTTCTGGTGCTTATATATATGATGTATATTCCAATCCATGTAGTTTTCATTTTTGCTTTCTTAACAAAGTATGTAAGAGTTTTAAAAAATGTGAGCAAGCTAGTCATAGTGGCTTACACTTGAATCCCAGTGTTCAGAAGGTTGAGGCAGGAAAATCACCATGAGTAAGGCCAGCCTAGACTATAGTCCGTTTCAGACCAGCCTGGATTATAGAGTAAGATGCTGACTCAAGACAAAACAAACAACAAATAACAACAATAAAACAAACATGTTGACAACAAAAAAGTTCCATCATTATAAAAGCAAAGAAATATTCATTAGTTGCCATCTAATACTGTAGAAAAGCAATTTAGCAAAAGTCCATAAATATTCTGTGTTGTTGACTTCAGCACTCCATAGAAAGCAGGTAAAAAGTCATAACAAATCATCAATAAACACAAGCTACAAGAGCCAATAAAAATATTTTACATCATGAACATCACCTTAGTTACACATTAACTTATACTGTCAATGATTTTGTTGTTGCTGTTTTGAGATAGGGGCTCACTGTTTACTTCTGGCTGCCATTGACCTCATGATCATCCTGCCTTAGTTTCTGAGTGCTGGAATAACAGGTTTGTACCACTCCACTTAGCTAATGATATTATTTTGAACCAAATTTAATTAAGAAAGAACATTGTATTACTCAATTATATCTTTTTAATCTACATTAAAATTACTAATTACTAATCTTTTTTTTATTTTTCTTTTTTCTTTTTCTGCTGTCCTGGAACTCACTATGTAGACCAGGTTGGCCTTGAACTCACAGAGATCCGCCTGCCTCTGCCTCCCGAGTGCTGGGATTAAAGGTGTGCGCCACCATGCCCGGCCCACTAATTGCTAATTTTAATCTATCTGCCTAACTGTACCAAATATGTGTATATGTAATTTGAAGTAATAAACATTAATTAACCCTAGGTATTATTATAAGTTAATATTCTTTAATGTTAAACTGAAGTGATGAATAAGAATGAAAATTTTGGTCCTAGACCAATAATTTTCTAAAAACATTTTTTTTCTTTAATTGGGTAATGAAATGCCTTTGTAACTTTTCAGAGTTTACTTGGACCTCCAGGGGATAGGGGGTAGGAGGGGCATAAGTGCCTTGGAATCCAAACCCATGGAATCAAAACAAAGGGCTCAGTGGACTTAGAGTTTAACGAAGAAAACGTAGGGGATGCTACTGAATCTCAGATTCATCATGGATGATGGAGGGATCCAGGAGGTCTCACCCCTCCCTGACTGACTATTAGCAATTAATGCTTCTCTGGGGAGGGAGTGCCATTTTTTCAATGGTATAGCCTTTGTTCCAGTAAACAACATCCCCTCCCTCAGGCTAGAAACTCTAATTAAACTCAATAGGTCACGCAGAGAAAGAAAACATGAAAATAAGAGGTGGACTTGTTGAAAAGAAGGGTTCCAACGGGAGAAGGCAAGCATGAGACAGGGAGGGGCTTAAAAAATGAGTACTTCATTATATATGCATGAAAGTGTCAATAAAATAAGACAGTAGTTTGTTGTCTACACACATCATATAAAATCTAGGGTGTTGAACCTTCATATTTTTTAGGCTGAATTTTTAAATGTTTGTGTATAAAGGATTCATTGTTGCCTATTTTTTCTTGTTGTTTAACTTATCTGGATAATTGCTAAAATGATGAGGTTTTATGGCAAGATGAAGTCCATAGGCTAAAAGTCATAATAAAGTAAGCCATTAAATTAGAAATATAAGTTCCGAGTTAAAACACAATAAAGTACTCACAGCATTATAAAGTTTATACTTTGGCAGAGGGACCTAGCTGTAATCTGTTTTCAAATAAATAGATTGTGTACAGCTGTCCTGATATCTCTGACAAAATGATGATTTAATGCTGATTAAGAGAGAAAGGCTTTGAAGTGAGTGAGGCAGCAGCCCCTAGGATGTCTTTAGTAATCATTATCAGTCTCTCCCTGAAGGATGAGTTGGTGCCAAAAGCTCTTTGCTCCAAGCTGGTTAAGGTGGATTCAGGAGCGAAGGCTTTGTAAGTCTGAAAAGGCCTTCTCATTCACAGGCCTCTGGTGTCTTATTCCTTTAGGATCCTGAATGTCTGAGAATAAACAGATGCAGCCCTTTTCACAGAAGGGCAAGATCCACAACTCCACAGCATCATGGCATTATTTATTCGTCATGAGAACAGCGAGTGAACACGTACCCTGCAGAAAAATCAAATCAGTGTTCATTCTGTCGAGCAGCTGCATTTGGCAGAGAGAAAGCATTTGGATCTAACTTTGGTAACTGAACAATTATAGACCTTATTAGATTGGAGATGCAAATGAGTGACCACATCTCTTCCAAGTTGTTGTATTCCCTTGTAACGCTGAAATTAAAAACAGCTTATAACTGGTAAAAGTGGATTCCTAAAAGCTTAGAGTTCTTGGCTTGTCCTTAAACCAGTTGTTTCACCAAAAATATTTATGTATCTGTTAACCTCGGAGGACTAAATCTTCATTTCTTCATGTTTAAGGGTTAAAAGGATTTACTGCAAACCATTGTGTCTTGACACTGCAAACTGTCGATTTTCTCACAAGTGAAGATTCAGATAGTATCAATTGTAGGTGTTGATAAAACTAATATATATATATACACACACACACACATATATATATATTTCAAGAACGTATGCAATTTAAAGCCTATGTAACACACACACATGAGAGAGAGAGAGCAAGAGAGCGAGAGAGAGAACCTAATTTGTGAAATAACTAGTGTTACATAAAATTTTGAGGGCATTCTTTTCTTTTTTTCCCCATAATGCTAGAGATTGAACCCCGAACCTCATGCATGAGCTCTCCACCATTATGCACCATCCCTAGTCCCCTGAGAATTTTTCTGAACTGCTTGGTTATTAATCTCAGTTTTTACATTTGTAAATTCTGGGAGTTTGGCTTTACCTTAATCTCCCCACAATAAAATGAGAACAATATCGATGCACGCTTTGTAAGTTGCAGATAGATTTAAGTAAATATATGTCAAATACTTAGAATAATGTATGGCACATGTATGTATGTGTGTATGTATGTATGTATGTATGTATGTATCAGTTTTATCAAAAGGTGAACATAATATTTATCTATTTGTTCATAAATCTTTCTACTTACCTACCCTTCCTTCCATATTTCAATGTAGTAAAATTATACTTTTGAGGATCTACTACTTCTATTGTAGTTCACAGAGGTTTCTAATTTGTTCCTATACAGCATGCTAATGTGGATTTTGATAATGTATATACTAGATTTTGAATTTATTTAAAGCAGTGTCTAACTTTGTGATTCAAAAAAAAACAAAGCTTAACGACTTTTCTAGCGTTTTAGTTATACATTTTCATAATTGGAAATTCACAACAATGCATGAAAAAATAAAAAAGACATTATTGAATGAAACCAAAATTATAGCAAAATAAAACTGCCAAACCAGGGAGCATTAGAGCAGCCCCAGGCTTCCTGTCTTCCCGTGGTCATCCATCGCCCAGCCGTCTTCACCAGCTTCCAATAATAAACCCTCACTAAATTTCTTGAAGTCACTGGTTCCTTCAGTTCAGACTCCGGTCTGGTGCATAAATCTCTCCAATAGACTTAAAGTATTTTCAATGACTTTGTTTTTCCCATGGCTTATTTCTTATCCATAACAACTAACTAAACTCTTTTCTTCCATCTGCAGCAGTTTTTGGTCTCCTCTGAATCTGCCATGTCTGCATTTTACTTTCACTTTGAGATTAAGCTGGGCGCTTATCAGTATGCAAAAATCCCATTAAAATGCCCATGAAGTATATATTCTGGAGCCAACGACAAGATGTGCTCAACTCATGGAATGTAAAGCATTTACTTGTGTACAACTGGGAAGATTTTGGAGTTGTGCACAAAGTAAGATATCAGAGCATCTGCAGGACTTTTGTAGGCAAGTAAAGAAAGAGTACAATTTAAGCATGTATGCATTCATTGGCAAATGCTTGTGAGGGTCTATGGTCATCATTTAAAATTGCTGTTAGTAACATTGATACTTTGTAGTATGATTTCTGGATTTCTGCAGGATATACTTTTTTTTTCTGTTTTCACATATGCCCCATTAAATGTGAGTCCCTTATTTCTCAAATTTAATTTTCAAATTGAAATTAAATTAACATTAGTTTTAGAAACTAATGTAAAATAGAAGGTATTATTATGCCCCTTATATTTATTTTTATATTCTAAAGCAGGCCCAAATTATTATTTTGAAAGTCCCACATATATAATATGAAGTCAAGCCTTATGACTTCAGTATACTTTATTCTAGAGATGTATGCTAGAAGATGATTCAGACCTTACTAAAAAATCTAAATACAAAGGATAAATGATTTTTAATTGTCCAGTGGTTTATAGAAAAGCTCAGCAATACAAATTCCACATGTGCTTCAACTGCAGACATATAAAACCAGTGTGACAAGGAAGGATCATTAAACAATCTGATTTTCTTGTTGGGAGGGTTTAATGCTGTTGGGTATAGTATTAAAATGTAGAATTTGATAGCATGTCTTAAACTTTTAATGATGTGTTCATGAATATAAAACATGCTTCTCCTAGTGACTTTATGACTTCTCCTCTGCATAATTAGTGGTATCTGTTTTATGAGCTTACTGTTGTTTCCTTGATCCCATGAAAATGTGAAACCACTGTAATGATTTACACCATTCCAGAGCTTTAAAGATACGAGTTGTTTCTTAACATAAGTAACAAAAAATCCAAAAGCATAATTCTAGAATTGAAGTTGTAATAGGACTGTTTGAAGTTTAAGAAGCAAACAGGATTTTAAAATAAATTTATTTTAATATTTTGTTTTGTAATGTTTGATTTTTAATAAATAGTAATACACTATACATTAGTCTTTTATTATTCATATAAAGCTTCCCTCGTTATGCACAAATTTTCCTTCCTTACAGTAGGAACACTTGGGGCCACTCTCTTTGAAAAAAAATTATTTACATCATGTGTAATTCTAAGGTTATGAATTGAAATAATAAAGAGACACTCATTATCAAACATTAAAGATCCATAAAAGCCAAGCAAACTATGTTATTCATTAGTTTTAAGCTGTCATTAGTAAGTGCACCAGAGTTCCTCTGTAACAATGAGTTCTAGATTTAATTGGTTATTTCACGCCCCATAATATAATGTATATTACATTGCTAAATATCATTTTATGTTGTCTCAATAGCTGAAATGACCCTGGCCTTTGTTTTTTTGGTTATTTTTATTATTTAGCATCCTGAAGTGTTAAGTATTTCAAAGATCTTTAATTATATTTATGTTTTTTCTTCTTAGCTTGATGGCTGGTGGAGAAATTCTAAAAGTAAATAATTTGTATATTATAGAATCATATGAGAATTTTATCTAAAAGAGGAAAATAGTAAATCAGCACAATTTGCATATAACATTTACATTACTATTAGGCTTTATGTGTCGTTGAAAGGCTGCTGTGTACACGTCTCAGAGGAATGCTTGATCAATAAGCTTTTCCACTCTAAAAAAACACTTTGAATAAGCTTCTTTAATTAGATTGTCTTTAAAAATTAATTGGTTAAGTATTTGATGCCTCATGCAATCTTCTTAACAGTGAAAAATTTTGCAGCTTTTGAAAGTAATATTTAGTGAGAAAGGTGTTATCTAAATAATAGGTTTCAAGTAGTGGTTGTTTTTAATATATCCACTAAATAAAGGTAGCATACTCATTCTCGATTTAAAAAATTGAGATATGTCAGCTACACTGAGTCATATGATTGGGAGCTTTCAATACTTTCCCTCACAATTTAATAAATAATTATTTTAGCATTATCTTAAAATATTTCATTGAAACAATCACAATCATAAGTAGCAAGGCTCCCATTGTTTGAAACAATATATGTATTAATGAACATAGAGCAGATATTGAAAATATGAGCCCATGTTTTATTTGGTTTTCATTAAGATTCATTTGTTTGGAAAACATAATTGCCAAAAGATTGATTACAAACCTTTTTGGTGCAGAAGTATTTAAGATAAAAATATGGTCTGCATATTCTTTTGTGTAGTTTTCCTCCCATATCAGTATTTCCTACAATATCCAGTGCCTGAAGCCCAGCTTTTAGACTAGCAACTCAGTTTCCATTCATCCTTTATTTGGAGTTTTACTATAATAGCCCATTTACAAATAGCCCATCTAAAACATTCCCCTTTGTGACTTAAAGAGATTAGGGCCTTACATTCATTTACAGGAAACATAATCCAAATTTAGAGGCATTAAGATCCAACAGAATTATGTAAGCTTTTATTTGTGGATCCAACCTGCAATCATTTGTTTTACAATTGCTCAACCCCTTTCTACATGAACATTTAATAGCCATTGCTCATGCTCACTAACTTCAACTGCCCAGTTCCTGAAGTGGCAGCCTTTAGGTATGATTTGAAAATCAGTTAGGAGAAAGAGAAACTCTACTGACTATGACATTCAAGAGCAATGTAAGTGAAACAGGTTTAGATGGAGTAGAAAAACTATAATAAAGAGATTATCCATTGATCATCCACATTTTTGCTTCAAAATATAAACTTAGATGATAAAAATGACAATTTTAAAAGAAGATATTTTATTTTTAGTTATGTATATATGTGTGTGTGTCTGTGTGTGTGTGCTTGTGTGTGTGTGTGTGTGTGTGTATGCACATGAGTGCAGTGCCCACAGAGACCAGGAGAGGGTGTCAGACCCCTGAAGCTGAATGATAGGCGGTTGTGAGATGCTTGACACAAGTTCTTGGCATCAAATTCTTATCCTCTGGAAGAGCAACAAGCTCTCTCAACTGCTGAGCCATCTCTCCAGCCCACAGATAGAACAAATTTAATGTCACAAAAAGTTTTAATTTTAGAGAGCCTTTTCAGTACCATAATCTTTCATTCTGATACCATTTACTTCTCATATATCTTTCACATGAACTAAAACCACACTCATCCGTTAAATACATGTTTTTTGACTTTTCAAGGAAGACAATTAGTTTTGAGTTATTTTTTTTTTAGTTTCTGTGTAATGAAAACTATATGACATGGGCTGGAGAGATGGCTCAGTGCTTAAGAGCACTGGCTGCTCTTGCAGAGGACCCAGGTTCAGTTCCCAGCACCCACACTCTAACTAACAACTATTTGTAATGCCAGTACCAGCTGCTATACACCCTCTTCTAAGCTCTGTGGGTATTGCACAATATGGGTGCACTTACATACATGCAGCTAATACACTCAGACACAAAGAATAAAAATAAATAAATTTAAAAAGAAAAATATGTAACAAGAAATACAAAAGTAATCTCATTTCTGATATAACACCATGAAATGGGTGTATCATGATTCCCCCAAGCCACAACTTAAAGATAATGCAACCGAATCACCCCTGCCCCAAATAGGTTAATCTATTATTTACAATTTGTTCTGGGCTTTTAAATTTTTTCCATTTGTGACTTCCTTTGAGCAATTTTTAAGTGACCCAAGACACAGGTATATAAAATGGTATATATAAAGAAAACATTAATATTAAATCATAAAGAATTAAGTCTTGGCTGAATAGTTGATATTGCATGATTTGGAGCATAATTAACATTTTTCCAGAGTTATGTGATATTTTGATTTTATAACTGGCAGTACTGAGACTGCTATTTCACATAAATATATAGTACAAAATAGCAGACATACGTTTAGGGCTGTTTCAGAAAATTCTGGAAATTCTTTATCCCAAACCAAATTCATTTAATGACTTCATACGAAACTTGTCAGCAACCAAAAGAACAATTTTAAAAATCAAACATACCAGGGCTGGAATGATGGCTCAGCAGTTAAGAGCACTAATTGTTCTTGCAGAAGACGTGGGTTCAAATTCCAGCACCCACATGGCAACTGATATCTGTCAGTAACTTCAGTTCTGGGGAGATCTGATGCCCTCTTCTGTCCTCTGTGGGCATTGCATGACACAGGTGCAATTTAAGCACACACATGCAAGCATAACACTCATAGACATAAAATAAAAATTAATTAATTAATCAAAATATCAAACACAAACACAACAGAAAGATAAACAAATTTGATATTTCCATGCTGAGGAATGGTGGTTGGAAAATACTGAATGTCTTTGTTTTCCATAGAGACATTATGTTTCTATAAGAGCAGAAGACTTTGCACGGGCAATCAAAACACTGCACTTTGTAACATAAGATAGTCTTGGATCTGAGGCAATGTATTTCAGGCAGCATGTGTTGGTGTAGTGTAGTGCAAAGTGCATATATTGTGTTCAAACCAAGGCTGCAGTGAGTTTATGGGATGTAGCATGGGGAGGGTAGTGTTGCCAGAAACAAATCTATTCATTTTCCATTTGATCTGAATTAAGTTTTGGTAAATGCATATTCAGAAACCTTTTACTATTCTCACATTTATTTTTGCCACTCCTCGTTGAGTTTTGTAAGCTGTCTCATTCAATTATGTAATCTCACATGAGATTGAGACCCACAGCTTAAGAAGCTAGGCTCCATCATGGAGGGAAAAGTGGGCACGAAGTCCCATTCTTAGCTGAAGAGTTATTGGCAATTGATAACTACTAGGAGAGGGTGACTCCTTGTAGGTTTGCCAAGCTTCAGTAGGTGACCCTACCTCCAAGAGTAAATAGACAACAAAAACTGGATCTCATAGTTTAAACAAAAAAAAGGACAAAAAGTTGGGTGGGTAGAGAATGGGGGTGGATCTGTTAGGAGTTGAGGGAAGAGGTGAATATGATCAAAATAGAATGTATGAAAATCTACAAGTATTAATAATAACTAAATAAATAAAAATTAAAATAAAAACTGAACTCTAATGTAGTGTTTGGCACAAAATATACTTTCAATGTATATCTGTTTTATTTATTTATGAATAAGTTTATTGATTCATCTTTGTACCCCCTAAAGTAAGCTTAGTTCACATATTAAGTAATACAATGCATATAACACCCACAGAACTATAAACAGATCACTTAGAGCCCTGTGCTCTCCCACCTTGGCACAGTCATTTCTCCCTTCCTGGAAAGCACCACCCTTTTCCACCTTAACTTCTAAATAAGGCATCTGACTAAGTCCACCCAGAATCACTTCAAAATTCTCATTCTTTGGGAAGACATATTTTATTTGTGGGAAAAAAGTCCTGAGATTAGGATAAAATATGTCCAGACTGAGAATCGCATGAAAGCAGCCAGAATTTATTCATTCATTAAGGTGGTCTATCATATCACTGCTAGTTCATGATTGAGTGGCTCCTGGTGGTCCATTCATGTGAAGCATTTTCCTCTCCATTTCTACTAGCTGTGCACAGATGAAGATCTCTGAAGACCTATGGTGGGAATGAGATGATAGACTCCTGTGAGCACCTAACATTGGATCCATGGGAAAAGTACACATTAGGAAAGTGATCATGGTACTTGGAAATATTCCATACACATCTGACATCTCAGGGATCCAAGAGACCCTGCACTAGGACCATCAATAAAACCTCATCTTTTCTATTTTCTCACTAACATGGCCTTTACTGTCTTAGTCAGGTGATTTGTGTCACAGGAATGAATCTTACTTCTGCAATTTTTGTTTGAGCCTGACTGGGACAATTGGCACACTACATGGACTGTGATCTTTGGGTTAGGAAGGGAAGTAGAAGGGTACTTTGCTGAGGCAATAATGAAAATGTACAAGTGTCATTGGGGATGGAGAGAAGCAGGCATATTTAAGACCATTTACAAAGTGATATCCATCTAACATGGTGTATTTTAGACAGTTGATTACACCAGTATTAACTAAATGCTTGAGAAAGCCAAATTTCTTAAAGTTTTTATTTTGAAATATTTTCAACTGAAGACAAAAATAGAACAATACAAAGAATCACATATACTATCCTTGCCAGATTTAACAATTAGAAAGATTTTGCTATATCTGATTTATTTTTACTGATTTTTAAACCTTGAGAATGATATCATATTATCCTGACATACCAAAATGTATGGGCATAAACAAAAATAAATCTGATAAAATCAATAGCTATATCTGTATCATTTAGCATGTAATCCATAATCTAGTTTATCTGCCTGAAAAATGACAGGGAGCATATTTCATGTAAGATTTGGAGAAACAGTTCTTCCATTTACATCAGCTTAGATGTTAATGGTGATGAACTGGTTACTTCCTGTAATATCCATAGATTGTTTTGCTTAGATTCTTCATTATTTATAATGTCACAGCAAACATGCCATCTATATGCTCAATATCATTAATTTTTTGTGGTAATTAAATTCTCCAACTTGAGACAATTTAACAATATTTACTAACTTAATCTTGCTTTGCCTTTTCTCAGACAGGGTCTCATTTCTCACTATATAGCTCAGGTTGACCTTGAACACATCTTTCTCCTGCTTTAGCCTCCCAGATTCTAGGATTTCACATACGTATCACCTTGTTCAGCAAATCCTTTCTTTGTTGCATCATAATTTAATTAACATAGTTGTGCTAATACAAAATTCATGGCATTATATACAACTCAGCTAAAGAAGAAACAATAGCTTGTTAACATATATGATCTGCACATTGTACTATTATTTGAGCTTTAAAACTTTGTTAAGATTCTGATAAAAACCAAATAATTTTCATAGGGTCTCAGCACAAGATGATGAGCTATAGGCAATCAACAGATGCTGAGAAAGGGAGAATCATTTTTTTACAGGCCTAGTTCCCAGAGAGGTTATTTAATCCCTAGTGGGTGGCCATAAGCACATGTACACGCAGATGTATATTTATAAACGCATGCATGTGTAACAATAGTAATCAAAGAAGAGGCCAAGAAATTGTGAGGGGCTGGTGGGGAGATGGGAGAAGTTGGAGAGGGATTGGGAAGGGAGGAAATAATATAAATATACTCATATATAAAATTCTCAAAAAATAAAAAGTTAATAAAAATTTTAAAAAAATTTTACTTATTTTTAAAATTTTTTTGGTCTTTTTGAGACAGCTGTCCTGGAACTCACTATGTTGACCAGGCTGGCCTGGAACTCACAGAGATCTGCCTGCCTCTGCTTCCCAAGTGCTGGTATTAAAGGCATGTCCCACCACACCCGGCCTTATTTTTAATTTTTAAAAATTTTCGTTATTGTTTTTAGTTTCTGTGTGTGGATGAATGCATTGTCTGTATGTGTATAGGTGCACGAGTGTCTTGCAATGTCCACAGAGATCAGAAGAGGGCATCCGGTTCTTTTGGAACTGGAAGTACAGATGGTTGTCAGCCGCCATGTGGGTGTTGGGGACTGAACCCAGGTCTTCTGCAAGAGCCACCAGTGCTCTTAAACACTGAGCCATCTCTCCAATCCCTAAAGTTGAATAAGATCTGTTGTATAAAATGTACCAAAGCTCAATAAAAAATACTAGATAAAAATTAAAATTGAAGTAAGTTACAAAGACAAAGAAACTGGCTTGGAATCTATCTGGATACTGCTGATTTAGATAGCACTAAGCACTACTAACTTCCTGAATGTCATATGAAGTCATTTTTTTTGCCAATAAAATTAACAGTTTTCATTTCTCAGATTGTTATATGCTATATACTGCCTTCTTTGTATCAAGCGTGCCAGCCTAGATATTCATTTCACACAATCGTTATTTGATAAATATGTGAGAAGTTGGCCATCAGAAAGCAAAATCAAACACATGTATCTTCTCAACTGAAGCCTTCTACTCCACTCTAAAGGATAATTTGCTTATTCCAATTGCCCCTCATAATGTAAATATGTTAGGTCCCCAATTTCCAGTAACGTCACAGAAAGATAGACATACAGTCAGATCCTATCCTCAATTTCAAAACTTCTAAGTCCCCTCTTTAGTTCCATTTTGTTCTAGATCATGCTGACAACAGAGGACTCTGTGGAGGTGTGTCTAAAACATGGGAACGTGATGGGCTCCCAGCTCACCCTACTGCCATAACACTGTTGCTTCCGGTAGAACTAAACTTTTGCTGCGTGAGACACTTATTTCTTGAATTGACGTTCCATAAAGCAAATCCTAGGCCACAAGACTGGTTTGTTTAGTATCTTCTTAAATTCCTTCTTATGACACAGGCAGAGATTTTGATGTGGCAGGCCACTATCCCTGAATGTTGAAATAACTCTCTCTCTCTCTCTCTCTCTCTCTCTCTCTCTCTCTCTCTCTCAAAACATCCCAGTTTGGATGTCCAAGGTGAGAAACAGGGGACTTCCTCTGAGGAAGCTATCTCTTCAAGAGCAGGTTGGGCTACAGGAAGGGGCGAGGAGCACTTCCAGCAGGGTGCTGTCTTCTCAGAAGACCGGATATAGTGCTACAGACTGAGGGGTGACAGCTGATGTGGTGTTCCTTAGTTTGTCTGCTCCCACTGGAATCATACAGCCCTCATTTGCAGATCTTCCAAGAAGCTGTTTCTTTAGTAGTGAGTTCAAGTGTGGCCTCGGTACTTTCTATGAGGCATGAATCCAAAGCGTTGTGACTTGCAGTTATCAATGAGTCCATAACTGCTATCCAGATCACAGACTTTGTCAGGTGTGCTATGAACCTACCTATAAACAATGTCTATTTACAGACTCAAAGCTAACCTTCCACAA
>NW_008349975.1:2195582-2198626 GCF_000622305.1 Nannospalax galili | reverse complement strand
GTAGATAAATTTTATTTTAATTTGACAAAATATAAAGTGTCTGGTTCTCATTTTAAAAATCTACTTGCTTTATTTTTTTATTTATTTACTTATTTATTTATTTTGGTCTTTTTGAGACAGGGTCTCCCTGTAGCCCCAGCTGTTTTGGAACTCAGTATGTAGACCAGGCTGGCCTTGACCTCACAGAGATCCACCAGCCTCTGCCTCCCAAGTGCTGGGATTAAAGGCGTGTGCCAAATCTACTTGCTTTATACCTAAGGGAGCGTCACAATTTACAATTGTATAAGTAAACAACAAACAACAACACTCCAAACCCTCAAAACATGTTAATTCCACTACAGAGACAGCATACTGCAGCCTTGATAAATACATTTCCCTTAATGAATTGCAATTTTTCTTAAAAAGCTGCAGATGTGAGGATAGATATTTACTAGCTTTATAATATTCCTTTACATCATTTCAGAGATTTATAAAGGCCAACTACAAGGATAGGAACTTTCAAAGTTCTTTTGTATTTAAAACATTGTAGTGATATTTGTTCCCAGGCAACCAACACACACACACACACACACACACAATCTTGTTCAGCCAAAAGATAAAACACAGGTTTTCTCCTAAATGAGGTAGCTGAAGCATACCAGATTTCTGTTTTCTTAAGGGTGAAAATGGCTAAACTTTATATAATTCAACTCACATATGGATACCATATTTACTTATTAGACTAAAAGTTGTGAAAGCATGTTTTGATGAACTCCTTTTCTTAATGAGGTTATGGGAATTATTTAACTGCATAAAAATGAAAAATAATTTAGATATTTTATTAAAGGATAGCATGATGTAAAAATAAATGAGATTTTTTTCTGATACACATCACCTGCGACTGATTCAGTTGATACTCAAAATGATGGTCTGTTGTGCTGGTTTTCATTATTTTCAAGACTGTGCCTCTCAATAAAGCTCTATTCTTTTCATTGATTTCAAATACCTCTTGGCACATCTCTGAAAAGTTCATCTTTATGATTCTATCAGGCCTTGATGACTCTTTGACCTTTTCTTCTACCCTGGATGATAAAATTTGTGAGTGACTGCTTTTGATCATTGGATACTTACCTGACCCTGAAAAGAAAAACACACAAAGTGTCTGTTTTCTTTATATTTGGAATGTTGATTTATTTTATCTCAATAAATGTTGTTAATTATATGCAACCATGTCAAACATAGATGCTTTACTTTGTCTGATCTTGCAGTTTCTTGGGATGCAGTGAGGTAGAGAATAAAAGCATTTCTTCAAAGGATCATCATATAGTTAAGGTATCTAAAGAAACATTTTCCATTTCTTAAACATCCCCTTCAAGACTCTGTTCTTAGCCAGATATAGTGGTACGCACCACTAACTGTCAGTACTAGGGATTCTGAAGCAGGAGGATGAAGAGTTCATGGACAGCCTGGGTTACCTAGCAAGTTTAAGGACAGCCTGGGCTGAGATTCTGTCTGAACACAAAAAGAAGCAGAAGCAGAAGCAGAAAGAGGAGGAGGAGGAGGAACTAAGTTTATAGTCTAAGTGAAGTTCTCAAGGGGCAAAGTTACTGTTCCTAGCAGAACACAGGAGCAGTCTAGCAGTGAGAAAGTGCATGGAATCTCTCCAAACCCAGACAGCTGAAGTTTGAACCTCTGGAGAAGAGTAGCTAGAGATGAGGGTAGGAGGAGTTTATAAAGTCTTCAGGTTACAGTATAGATTGTCCTAATGGTGGTTGCCATAAAAATGACTTAGACATGATAATTTATAGACAAAAGAAATCCACTTCTTAGGACTCTAAAGACAGAGTCAGGTCAGAACGCAGTATCATTGGTTTCTGATGTGAACCGTCTCTGGGATGTAGAATGCTAGCTTTTGGCGATATTCACACATTTGGAAAGGAGACTGAAAGAGCTCTCTGGGCCTCCCCTTCAGTAAGGGCACTAATCCCATTCATGAACTTTATCCTATAATTTATTTGCATCTACAACCTCCTAACACCATTCAATGGTACAATCTCCTCACACTATTACGGTGGGCTTTAGGATTTTAGTATATGAACTTGTGGGGGACATCTAAATTCAGTTTGGTCCTTTTCCAAAGTACTAAGACTCAACACAATTTTATAATAAATAAAGACTGGATTTTATTTCAGGAACATAGAGAATGAATAGAGAGAGTGTAGCATACAAATAGAAATAGAAATAAATGGAAAGGGGCAAAAAGGTCATTAAAGTGCCAGTCAATAAAGTGAGTGAAAGACACTGATAGTGGAACGATGAGTTAACCAGAGTAATGCAGAGGGGACAGTGTTAAGTAAAAGATTTAGGAGGTATTTAGGAACTAGGCAAAGGGAGTTTGTGAATGGATTGGTATTTATAAGGGATGGAAGTAGTAAAAAAGATAAAAATAGCATGCTTAACTTTATAAATGGTGAGACAGGTTCTGAGGGACACAATAATAAAATTTTGTATTAGAGATATTAACTAATTTTTTAAAAAGGAGGAAAGGAATGGAGAGGTGGCTCAGTGGTTAAGACCACTGGCTGCTTTTGCAGACCTGGATTAGATACCCTGCACCCACATGACCACTAGCAATCAGTTCTAGGGTGTTCAATGCCCTCTTCTGACTTCTGCAGGCATTACACGACATAGGCGCATTTACATACAAACAGACAATATACTCATCCATGTAAAATTAAAAAAAAAATTTCAAAAAGGAAGAGGACATTTAATTGAGATGAAAAAAACAAGTGCTTTTATTTTTGAGCCAGTTAAGCTTGCAGTTTCAGACTTGTAGGTGGAACTATGTTAGGAGCTAGTGAAGACTCCAGTCCCTAGAGAAAAAGAATCTTGGTCTTTAAAAGAAAAACTATGGTAAAATAGATCCTTGATTTAATTTTGATAGGACTTTAACATTACTTTAGCATTTAAAAAATTATCTTAATTTACACCATCAGTACAGATGTAAACAAATAAATGAGCAAATTACATCCCTGGAGAAGCATACAGTATTTGCTAAGTGTTGT
>NW_008349975.1:2173264-2195459 GCF_000622305.1 Nannospalax galili | reverse complement strand
GTGTGTGTGTGTGTGTGTGTGTGTGTGTGTGTGTGTGTGTGTGTGACAAGAACTTATGGAGCCCAAGCTGGCCTCAAACTTGCCATGTAGTTGAGGATAGCCTCAAGTTCCTGGTCTACCTCCAACTTGGAAGTGTTTTCTGGTGTAGGTGCTCAAATCACAAACTTGTGGTCTGACAGAGCTAACCTTGAGCACTGACTGCACTACTTAGTTGCAATGTGACCTTGAACAAGCAAATCTTTCTAATTATAGATTATTTTTCTCTTTATCTGAAGAACCAGATGAATACTATTTAATAATGTAGAATACTTGTAAAATAAAATCAGTTGAAATGTAAGAATAATCCAATTCAATAGTTTAAAGATAATCAGACCTCAGTAAGTAGTAGCAACCACTACTATCATTTAAATTTACTGGCCACACAAAAATATAATTATTTATCCTTTCTGTAAGTACCTCAATATTTCATTATAAAATCTGCATTCATTCCCACCTACCTGCACTCTAAATTTCCACTAGTAATTGAGCACATAATCAGTTTGGGAATTGTTCACATAGAGATGTTAGTTTGGAGTATAATAACATTTCCAATGACAGATGGAAGAATAGGTTGAGGGGAAGAACAAAGGATAACATCCTCATGTTGTATCAATCTAGAGTTAAAAAGTATTTTTGCTACTAAAGGACTAAAAATTGTATGAATCACTGTATCCATGAGGAAAAAAAAACAAGTATCAAAATAAGGTGGTGGCTTCTCCTATCTCTTTGGATGTGAAGCATGTCTATACCTTAATAATTACTCACCAGATTATTGTGCTTTTATTCATGTCTAGTAATCAATCACATCAGAGTCTCTTATTTTAACTCACACAGCTTCAAGTAGAAGTCAAGGTTTTCTTCTTTTCCTTCCCTTTGTTCTTCCCTCCATTCCCCTTCTTTCTCTATCTCCCTCCCTCCCTTTCTTTCTTCTTTCTTTCTTTCTTTCTTTCTTTCTTTCTTTCTTTCTTTCTTTCCTTATTTCCTTCCTTCCTTCCCTCCCTCCTTCCCTCCCTTTTTCCTTCCTTCTTTCTTTCCTTTCTTTCTTTCTTTCTTTCTTCCATTTCTTCCTTTTTTCCTTTCTCTTCCCTCCCTCTCTCCCTCCCTCCCTCCCTCCCTCTCTCTTTTTCTTTTCTTTGTGTTCCCACATGCATACACAGACGTGTGCATATTTGAATGTGAATGTGAGTGCATGCCTCTGGAGGATGGAGGACAAACTTGGGTGCCAGTTTTTACTTTCCACCTTGTTTGAGTCAGGGTCTCTTTGTTGGTTTTCCTCTGCATACCCCATGCCAGCTGGCCTGGTGGGCTTCCGGAGATGGTCCTACCTCCACCTCACTTCTCCTTGTAGGAGTGCTGGGACTACAGATGCTCAGGCTATTCATCCAGTGTTGATGTGGGATATAAGGGATTTGAATTCAGGTACTTACATTCAATTACTTTGGCCTCCTAAGCCATTTCCCCAGGCCCCTCTTAGTTTTTCTGCTCTTCTGGCCACATGCTATCCTTTCTTCCAGAATCTTGACTTCTTTTCAGAAGCATGCCAAGGTCAAGTCTCTGCGTTTCACTCCTAGCTCCATTTATAGGATCAGATGAATGTTTTTTATGAACAAACTCAGGTTATTCTTTGAGTTTTTTTTTCCTCAAGTGAACCACTCACAGAGGAAGAATATCAATAAGACAATGCGTGTCTTGACCTAAATTTTACCATGTTGAATTGTTTAACTTCAGCTCATTATGGTGAAAGATATTCTCTTTACTATAGAAGAAGAGAGGAAGAATATAACATTTGAAGGAAACTTAAAATTTTACCTGCTGGGGCTGGAGAGATGGCTCAGTGGTTAAGAGCACTGACTGCTCTTGCAGAGCAGTTCCAGGGAAATCCAAAGCCTTCTTCTGACCTCCGCAGCATTGCATGACATGGGTGAACTCACATACATGCAGGCAATACACTCATACACATAAAATGAAAATAATAAATGAAATATTTAAAAAAAATTTTTACCTGCTATGTAACATACAGGAAATGAAGGGAAGAAATTCCTCTATTTCTTTCCTTGGGCCCATGGAAGGCAACTTCCTAGTCATCTTCCAGCTAATGTCAGCAACAGCTGACAGGGAACTTTGCTGTTTGCACTTTGTAAAAAGAAGCAGGGATAACATGTGACTGAAGTCCCAAATGGAGCTACTAGAACTTCTGCTACTGAATCCATTTCCCCTTAACAATGAAAAGTTAGAAATGAGGCAAAATTCATCTGGTCCCAATATTAGTAACACTTTGTTTAAATGAATAGTCTATTGAATTTAATAAAGCTCTGAAAGTCCCTATTATATGTCTGCCATAGTAATATCTCTGCCTCCTGTAACTGACAGTTTAATGAGATACAAAAACAAACATGTAAGGAATTAAATGCTTAAATGAAGTCATTATAAGGTAGCAGGAGAAAAATACATTAAGCCTTTGGATATGTGTATGTATGTCTAAGGCAGAAGTTAGAGGCTTCAAGCGTATCTAGGGAAGATAAGGAAGAGTCGAACATCGATATAAACATACTGGTAAGCAGGCTCTAGAAAGGTTTATCTTATACTCATGAGTTTATCAGAAGAACATCAGCGGTACTCGCCATGAATCAAAATAGCAGTGGCTGTATGTTCTATAGAGCGCTGCTATATGCACTATCTCATTCCTAGGCTCTTCCTCCCCTCCTCCTCTTCCTCCTCCTCCTCCTCCTCCTCCTCCTTCTTTTTGAGATCAGGAACGAGTGCTCTTTCTTATACATGGTATTACAGGGAGAAGAGTCAATTTTTTTTTTTTGTCTTTTTGAGACAGGATTTCTCTGTAGCCCCAGCTGTCCTGGAACTCACTATGTAGACCAAGCTACTTTGAACTCATAGAAATCCTCCTGCCTCTGCCTCCCGAGTGCTGGGACTAAAGGCCTGCCCCACAATGCCCACCTTCTTCCTGTCTATTTTCTACTTTCCAGTTTAGAGAAGAATCCCAGATTTTTTTGTACATAATTTCATCTATGACATGCTGTATTGTCAACAGTGGATCAACACGGGAAACACAGCGAAGCTAGACTCAAGACTGGCTTCTCACAGCTCTTGTATCAAGCACTCATTCCCTTTAGAAAGCTATACACTATTACTGTGAGTGATCAGTTGAGGGGTGAAGGGCAAGGCTGTGGAGACAAATTCATAGAACTGACTGAAAACACCTTTCTTCAGATGATTCTGACATTTTAAAAAACAGTTGCCTTGTGATAGTGTTGCTACTTTTCCATCACACTTAGAATAATGAAAATATTATATTCTCTGTTTTTTTCTTTTAGAATTGAAGAAATCTTAGTAATCTTAGGGTTATAGAGATAGAATACTTTCATGGAGATTAAGCACTCTGAACAGCCCTGAGTCACTGATGGTTTTAATGTCTTTTCTAAATCTAATCCACAGACTATCACTAGAGGGAGTGGGAGAAGGAAGAATTTCACTTCATGATGTCTAAGAAATAGTTCCATATAACCCCAACCCTACTTGCTTTGCTTTTTGAGGAATAGCTTGCCCAGTTTCAAAAACAAAAGGAAAATGTGTGGTCATTTAAGTTGAAAAAAATGTTATTACAAAGATGTACAGCTAAGGTTCACAGAGTTAAGAACTAATCTAGATGATAGGCAATAGGTATCCGATACTGCAAAGAAGCATCAAAAAAGAAGGGCTTTCCCTGCAGGATGAAATCTCTAAAACATAATGGGGCAAGGTGGAGGGTATGGAAAGCATGCTGTATAATAAGGCCTTTGATTAGTAGGACAGTAGCTTGACTTTGGAGAAGGGACTACACTAGCACACCCTTATTATGAGGGTAACATTAACACTTTAGTATTTTCTTATTTCCTGTTTGTAGGAAACAAAGTTTGAAAACTAGAAACATTATAGAGCCCATTGTTTACTTTGGAACAGGGTTTTTGAGAGGGGGTAGCAACGGAATTCATCCTCTTTCATCTTTCTGGAGGAAACAGAGCTCCAGGGTAGTTAAGTGATCTGGTAGAAAAAGAAATAGGGTATTTAAACAATAATGTTCCTTAATACCACTGGTGGCTGAAAGGTTAAAACATACTATGTAATTTTCCCAGTCAAGATTCTAACTACGTTGATGAAATTTGTCTGATTTTCTAATGAAAGACAAAATTAATTTTTGTTTGATTTAAAGAAATCAGCTTGTTTTGCTTTACCACTAGGTGGCACGATGCATTGTTTTTCCTCAGACGCATACAAACTGACTCTAGTCTCTCTCTCTCTCCCTCCCTCCCTCTCTCTCTCTCTCTCTCTCTCCCTCCCATCCCTCACCCCTCCCACTCTCTCTCTCTCATCTCCTCTCTCTGCCTCTCCTCCCTTTCCCTCTCTTCCTCTTCCTCTCGCTCTTCTCTTTTCTCTTTTTCCATTCCCCTCTTCCCCCCCCCACTTGTGGACTTCTGTTGCTTTCGTGCTGTGAAATTTGATTTATGGTATCTCTTTACAAAGCATCAATGAAGCCAAATTTTGTTTTCTACTTTTTTCCTTTGCGTTGTCTTTACTTCAGTGACAAGGATCTGTTTCATCTATTCTGTGTGGGTGGAGAAACTTATTAAGTTTCAGTTACTGTTCATGCTTATTTTAATAAATGGTGGGCAGACTCTCTGGTGTTTTCCTTTGAAAAGAAGAAAAAGGCAAAATTTCAGTTGGATCTTAAGTAGTAACATTCCTTCAATCATTATCCTTGGACCTAATTAATTAATAAGTAATTATTAATGATGCTTTGGCTAATTTACTGGGTCGTGATGTCACTTTTATTCCTTTTCTAAGAACTTTAAAGAGAAAGCAGAGGTCAGAGTCCTCAGGAGTACCTGAATGTATGGGCGAAAGGAAGAGGAAATCAGCAGGCTCCATTGTCTGAGAAGCACTGAAAGATGGAGAGCTGGAGACCTGATGTCAAACTAAACTACTTCACAGAGTCGTACCACTGTCTTCTGGCTTTTCTTTATCACCAGAAGCCTGCATTGTAGAGTACAAGAAAATAAACCCCAGGAGCAGTACTCACAGAAGATCAATCCCGTGCATGACTTAATAGGTATTTTCCTCTTCCCTTCTAACCCTTCACCTCCACCTTCATTTTCTGCTTCATTTTACTAAATGTCATAGTTTATTTTTTTTTCTGTAGACTAGTTTGAACAGAAATATCTTTCAGAAAGTAAATATACAGTTTCTTGGCATGTTCAGGTGCTTTAAATGAAATTTGCTCTCAACCCATCAAGATATTAAAGTCCCTGAGGGGATGGATTGTTTTTAAAACTAATAACGCACAGAATGTACTCTTGACCAATGGAGTCGCCATCCCAGGGGATGAAGCAGGAATATTTTTATCTCCCCAAAGCTTTCCAGAATATATTGATGCACAATGAGAGTCAAGTCTTTCTGAATTATAGAAATGGGCCACACATCATTTCTTTTCTAAAACCAGCATTCTGCTATCGCACCATTTTCCTAGTGTTCCATGCTCAAAATCCAGTCATCCTTGACTACCGCACTTGTGTGGAATTAGTCCCCAAGTTCTGTGTCTTTTGTCTCACTAATGTCATATCTTTTTGTTTTATCTTTCCATCAATGCTATCATCCCAATTCAAAGTTTTTCATTCTTTTCTCTTCCCAAAACTGGTATGCACAACTTAATTTTCTGATTGTATTTTTAGAACTTTTGTAGTCTCTTAAAAAGCAAAATAAAAGAAGAAATACTAGGAGAAAGTGATATCCCCACTAGTGAAAAAAAAACCTTTCATTAAATAAGTAACACAAAAGAAAATCCCTACTAAGTCTTATCTTGCAAGAGGAATGAGTATCAACATTTGATAATATTGCAAAGATAAGGTCCCCTAGTCCCTCTCAAAATTACTGAATTGTTAGCTACTGGTCTTGCACATAATGGTAAATATCGTGCACTTTATTTTTTCCTTGTATCCCAGGAGTGAGGAGAGGAGACAAAATATCCTGTTGCATTAATTACATTTATAATAGTTGTGAGTTACAGAAACCATCTCATCACAGCATTTACAAAGCAGACAATACATAGTGCACAAGAACAGAGGCAGGATTCAGCTGGGAGCAGGAAAGAATTACAAACAAGCCATGGAAATCCCTGAGCATTTTAGGCTTATTTATCTGTGCTTATTTTATTTTTCTTTCTTTTCTTTGGAATTATCAAGTCAATGTAGCCTTATATAGCTGCCATCTGTTCCTAAATATGTATGTAAAATTCCAGTTATGATCTAAGATTAATGGGATATTTCCTAATAGTCTTCTTGGGGGACAGAATCTAATTGACCTAGGTTGAGAGAGAATATCTGGCCGAGTCAGCCATAAATACATGAGTTGGGATTACAGCTATTGGAGGTCCACCCCTTATGATTGGAGATTCTCAAAAATGGAAGTCACTGTGAGCTCAGGTGATAGTCCAAAGCTGTCTGCTGTCTACAGCACTAAAATGTGGCAGTAGACAATGGATAATTTTTGAGAAAGTAAACAAAAGAACTAAGCAAACATGAGCTAAGAGACTCAGTTATTTGGGGGGGGGTAGTCTAATTAGCTTAGAATGATAATGTTGGGTCATTTAGTGAGCATCTATTTTTTGGAGACAAGATTTCACTATGAATCCCAGAGTGACCTCCAAGTTACTATTCTTCTGCTTCAGCCTCCTGGGTGCTAAGATTACAGGTTTGCCTCACCAGGTCCAGATCAAGCATCTGCAGTATACCAGAGATTGCTTAGCACTTCAGAGGATAAAGGCAGAAGAGAAAGGCTGACCTTGGGGAGAAAGATGAGAACTCCATCTTTGTGTGTGTGTGTGTGTTTGTGTGTGTGTGTGTGTGTGTGTGTGTGTATTTGCTGGTGTATGTGTACATGTGTGTGCATGTGTTTTTCTTTAAGAGCTATCTACTTTGTTTTTCTGAGATAGGGTCTCTCACTGGGACATAGGGTTTGATGATTATACTAGGTTGGCTGACTAGTGAGCCCAAGGGATCTGCCCGTCTCCATCTCCTCAGGGCTGGGATTACAAGAGTGCTCTACCTAACTTTAACTCCAATCCCAACCCTAATCCTGTTAACCTTAACCCTAGCACAATTTACTTACTATATGTCCTTTTCTTAAAATCCATGAATTTTGTCTGTGTAGTGTAGCATAGCCCTTATTTATCACCTTCTCCCACTGGAAAAATGCCCTGTGGTATTTTCCAAATGCTGGGATTGAACTCTGATCCTCATGCTTGGAAAACATGTACGTTTCAGACTGAACTATCTCCCTGCCCCAGGAAACATTGTCAATATACAAGAAAAACACAGTGATAAGAAAAACACAAAGTTTTATGGATAATCAATATAAAGAAATCCAGAAATCTCAGTGGATTAATATAATACATTTTTGAGCCCAGGGCCTTATACATGTCAAACCAAGGCTCTACCACTGAACTATATCCCCAGTCCTCTTTGCAAAGGCTTTACCACTGAGCTATATCACCAATCTTCTTTGCAAAAGTGCTATCACTGAGTTTAACCCCCAGTTCTTTTTCTGCTTTCATTTTGAGACGTTGACTTCCTAAGTTGTCAAGACTGGCTTTGAACCTGTGATCCCCTTGCCCCAGACTCCGCAGTAGCTTAGATTATAGGCCTGCTTCATCAGGTCCAGCGTAATACATTGTTTCTTGTTGCATAAAGTTTAATTGACCTCAGGAAAGGGGCAAGGGACTAATAGAGAGCAGAGAGAAAGTTCTGCGCAATCTTCAGAAACCCGACATGCCACCAGCATTTGGCTTCCAATGTACTGCAATAAAATTCAACAGAAGGAAAGGGGAAGAGAGAGTGGATTCACACAGAAGGTATAAGTTCTGATAATTGGTCAGTCTACCATCCCATGACCACACCTTAATGAAAAGGAGGCAACTTCAATCTTGTTGTGTGCAGGAAGAAGGGCCAAACTATTTGAAAAGTTATCTGTGACTACTAGAACAATATTGTGATTTCAGCAGGAAGACAATATCGGGAAAAAATTTATGGTGGGAACATTATATGTAACTATTTTGAGGCATAGATCTTAACTGTTGGAAAGAGAACAGCAATTCTTGGAAGAAAAAAGTAATGTAGACAAGGGTCTGGAGCTGAGGAGTGACTATATTTGAGGAGTGATGGACATGGAGCTGTTGAGCAGGATATGTAGGAAAATTGAATGAAAGACTGGCACCTTTACTGGCTCTGTGCTTTGAAAACTCCATTCAGTCAGCCTGGACGCATCAGTTGATCTCCCCAGGCAAGGGTTAGAAATTATGCTGGGAAATGGAAGGAACTAAAGTTAAAAGGAAAATAATTAAAAGAACTTGATTATAAAAACAAATCTATCTTGATTATACCTTTTATTCCCAATCAGACCTGCACTTAAAAGTAATATAACTACTGTCAGTTTCTCGATAAAATATAAAATAAGCTCGATGATTATGCAGCAAAAATTTATTTACCAAGATGGCAGTTTAAAAGCAATTAAGGTCAATAAACATATTTTTGTTTTTATTCCCTTCATCTACTTATTTAAATCAACTGTATTCATATAATTGTATGTTTTCTGTAAACATGCCTTTTTGGATAGCATTAATCTCAACTAAATATCTTAGAATAATGAGAGGCTTGGCTGTTTTTTCCTTTTTGTTCAGAATTTCTTTTAAATAAGACATCTGGTACTTGACTTTTATTAGACCAATTGAGCACTTTTAAAGGAGAATAAATCATATGACTTTCATTTTAATTTTTACTGTAATGGTTTAATGTAGCCAACATATGCTGACTAATAGCATTAAAATAAAATCAATAAATGAAGGATTAAAATCTGCCTGTGTTCAATTTTTCAAAGACACTAATTAGAGAAAGACTGTTTCAGATCAGAATTGGATAAGCCAGCAATTTTTTAAAAATTGCAGTAATATGAGAAATTCTTGGATTTTCTCATGCTGCTATTAAGAATGATTACAAGGGGAATTAGCACTCTTACTCCAAACCCAGACTGTGGTAAGACTGAAATAGGGTAATTCTTTTACAAGTGCCTCTCTCCAATGTTAACAAACATGCAGATAAAATTTTAATCCATTCACAGCTTTCTATTTAAAATAGATACTAATTGAAAATTAAAATGATATGATTTTCACCAAAGATTATGGTTATTTCTTGACATCATAAAGGTCTATTAAAATTGTTTTATTTTACTAACTTGGATATGAGAAAGCCCTTAATTTTTGGCAGCTAGCCAACTATTTTCTACGGCTTTAGTTATTAGAGCTACAGTGTAAGTTTTTAAATTAAGCTGAAATTTTATTTATAACTTTGGAATGTCTAGCAAAATGTTTCTAAATATGGCACTAATCTGTAAATTAAAATGAAACCTTAATCCTTCCTACACAGAAACTAAGCAAAGAGAAAGTTAATTGGGCAATGTTTAATAGTTTCTTTAAATACCTTCAGTTATGAGCAACACAAATAAGAAAATTAAATGGATCAGTCTTACCATAGAGATTGTAAGTATATATGATTAATAACTCATGGAAAATGTTAATGACAGACTTTAAGCATGCTAACTCATAATTTAAGTGATTGTTTTCTGAATTGCATGATTATTTAGAAAGGTACTATTGTGATTTAAAAAATAACTGGCTTTTCTGTTCAGTGAGGCATAAAAAGAAATTCATAATCAGGATAAGAGAACACATGTTCAGTGTTTTTCAGTAAACAAGAAACACGATTGGTTGTGTGGTGCAATTTTTAGGTATTGACTCCAATTATAATTCCTTTATGTTACAGAAATCAGAAGCAGAATAAACTAAATCATCACTTCACTATACTGAATGAACCTATCAAGCACTTGAAGAATTTATGGAAAATGGCTTTCACAAATGCATATCCTTGTTTTCCTTATATTTCCTCCAACCAATCTCTCATTTTTTCTAAATATCTGAAATTTCAGAATCAATTTCACTTTACTTTTTCCCTCTTTTTCTAGACGATCTTAGACGCTTGAATGATACTGGGTGAGGATTCAGAAAACATTGCAAGGTAATGCTCATCTCAAGACTTATCTGCCTCTTGTCAGTTTGATTTCTTTTTATCTAATGTGGACGGCACTTCTCATTTTAGTTCCATTAGAAACTAAGTATAAATGTAAGAGAGCTACCTTAAATTGTTGTATTAAGGATGGGCTTCCTTAAATTTCCATTGAATAGATATAATTGATAGTTTCCAGTACAAGAGTCATTAGTATGGAAGAGATAAACTTGGGGGAGGCCAGGTATAATGGTTTGATAATGTTCCCCAAAGGCTTGATGCACAAGGAAACGGTGTTCAGATGTGGGGGTTCTGGTAGGTGATTGGGCCACAAGGGTTCTGACTTCATCATTGGATTAGTGCATCAATGACTTCTTAGCTGAGTTGACTATATTAGCAAGTGATAGAAGCTGTTGGAGGTGTTATGTAGTTGGAAGAAGCAGGCCCTGACAATATGTCTTTGAAGGATGGATCTTGTCCCTAGCTCCTTCCTCCAACTCTTTTTCTAGAGGTCACTAGGTAAGCTCCTTTCTTTGCTATATAGCTCCTCCCATGATGCTCAGCTTTGTCACATGCCTAAAACAATGGAGCTACTCAACCATGGAATTAAGTCCAAGAACCCAAATAAATCTTTACTCTTCAGGTTATTTTCTCTGGTATTTTGTCATAGTCACAGAAAGGCAACTAACACCAGGGTGCCACATTGAGTGTGCCAAGTCCTGTAAGGAATTCCAAGTTTGTTCATCATCTGACAGTGATCCATATGAGGAGGATTCATACAGCTGTGTGACTGAACTTAGAGAAAGAATATTAAAAGATTGAGATTTGATTATTTTAAAAGCTAGGTTTATCCTAATTTTTTCCTCCAGGTTTATTTAATCTTCCTTTTGACGCTCCCATTTTCAGACACTTTGGTGAGGCAGAATATTAGATGTTTTTTCTAGATAGTGCTACTATTCTAGTAACTTGATTATATTTATTAGAGATGTACACAAGTACGATGACACTTTTTTTCAGTGTCTGGGTGGCTGTCCTTGAAGACCAGAATTCCTTTACTCTCTTCATTGTTCACATCAGAGACTTGGAACGTGTGGCGGTTTTGCTAAATGACTTGAAAACTTATGAGTATGTAACCACTAGTAGACTTTATGCTTCTTTGAGACTATTTTATCTAGTTTATTATTCTCAGATTCATGTTTAACTACATAGCCTTTAGTCACAACATATTTGAATAGTATTGTTGTCATATATACACATGTATTATTTCTTTGTTTCATTGTACTTACCTCATTCTTGACTTTAAAAAAATTAATTTCATTAAGAAATCTCTGCGTCAAAGATGTGGGTATTTGATACCATGAAGTCATAGGAATATTCAATTATGAAAGTTCTAAAAGAATTAAACTTAGAACAGCTTCAATAAAATACTTGAATTTCACACTGCATTCACCTAACCTTTGTATTGCTTCATTGTGTTGGTCACAAGAGCTATCATGAGACACAATGTACTTGAAAACTTTAAAAATGGTCAATATCCTTAGGGCATATTTTACCCATGTCATTTTCCAGGCTTTCTATCCTAGTCGCTATCTATTAACTCGGTGTCCACAACCATAAATTGAGGAAAGATGAAATTCTAATCATTGACAGTAACAATTCAGATGTTGATGAAAGAAATAACTTATTCCCCCTGGGCAATGCTCTACACTGATGAACTTAGCATGGAAAAATACATTCTTTTGCATTCAAATTAACAAACAAGCTTGATTTGACTTCTTGTGGTACAATGAGGACGTGAAAATTTCTAAATATGGCTTCTGTTGCTCACCATACTCATAGCAAATACTAAGTCATTGTGTCTACCATGTACTGTGAGGCTCCTGTTTTCCCTCTCAAGCAAATCTGAGGATTTGCTAGGAGCTATTACAATTAGAATTTCTTCCATAGACTTTCTTGAAAACCCAATAAAAAGAAATAGAAAGGATGGGCTGAGCCTATTACATTTATTATCGTCTCATAGCCTGGTTTCTATTAAGTTTGATAGTATTTATTTTGAAGTAGCATCATGTACCAAAGTACAATTGTAAATATTTTTCTAAAATACCAAATAATATGCAAAGATGAAATCAACAAATGAAAAAATGACAGAATTGAAGTTCTCCTCAGTTATTACGCCTCAGACACTCTACTGGATGGGTAGACACTGAGACTTTATGCCTCATTGTGGAGTTTTTTTATTATCGTTGTTGCTTGGTTTAACTTGCCATTTTCAGTCTTTGGTGCAGCAATCATATTTAATTAAAATGTTATTGTTCCAATGAAATTGTACCATCTGCTGTAAAATTGGGGCCTATTTTATTTTTTAAATGAATATCTGAATTATTTTCTTTCAAGAAAACTCTAGAAAAATTCATATGGTTTTTCCTTAATAATTTTATGACACTTTCAGTGCAACCTAAACCTATCTTAAAATGTTGTCACCATAATTACAGAACCATTTTCTGATATGATCCACTCAAATCCTGAATGCTGTCCAAAACCTAACTATCTTATGACAATTTCCCCTTTGATAACTAATCATGTGGGAAAAAAGGTTATGTTTTTATATTATATTTCTCTAAGCATATTTTTTCTGTGAATAAAATCTTAGTCCAATGTTCTCCAGAAACCCAGCCTAAACGAGTAATTCTCCCCGTATGTGGAAGAGCTTCAAGTTCTCCTATGGGCAGCAGTTCACAAATGTAGAAAAATTCATTGTCATATTTTCCAGTTTTTCTCTTCTAATGGAGGACTTCAAATTATCAAATATGATGTTTTTGTGGATTTCATTATTTATTTAAAAACTTCAAGCTTTGTTTACCAAACTAATTAGCTATTACTTCTGATACTACCTTTTAGACAAATGGTATTCATTTAAGTTCAGGTCCTGTGACTGGGATTTTACAAGTACCCTTTGGCTTTGGAGGAAGAATGAGAACATCTCTGGATTCCCTCATCCCTTTTAATGCAGGGCTCAGTGTACTTTCCATTGAACTAGTTAGCACTGTCAACTAGTTAACACACTCTATCAGAAAAAAATCCCTGAACCTTGCAGGGGCAGAATAATTGCACACAAATGCATTCAGGAATCCTATGGAAAAAATATAGTGCTGTTAACTGGCATGGTTACAACACAATTTAGCAAGTATGTTAGAACAAATTACCCCTTTTAACCATAAGCCATTCTGTTTCACGCTTTTTAATGAAGGCCTGTGCCACACACTAGAATACTTCTCACCTCATTACTACTCATAAAAAGCAATGATCCATTCAAAGGCTCCTCATATCTCCCACATGAGCGGTAAAGAGTTTTGCCCCTCATTCTGGCAGGACAAGGAGGCTTCTTCCCAGCCTGCCTTTGAAGTAGATCATTAGAATGTTTACTAGATAAAAGAACAAAAAATTGATCTGTGTAGTCTCAGTGCTGTCCTGTGTTAATGTTCTATCCTTCCTTAAAAGCAAAACAAAACAAAGTAAACAAAACAGAACAAAACCCAAAGACATTTCTGTCCTTATTTAAGAAAATGCGGGATATTTGCAAGGCCCTTAGAGGTATTTTTCTCTGTCAGTATTCACAAAATATTTTCAAAGAAACACTAAAAAGCAGGAAGAATTTAATGGACTACTAAAATACGAAGTATGGATTCAATAAAAAGGCAGTCGGGAAAGCAAGCTGATAGGAAGCAAAGGCTGATGGGCCACTTTAAGAGAAACAGACCAATTTTTGAATTAAATGACATTTTCTCTCTACAGAATGTCACTGAAAGGAAAAAAATGTTGACGATCTTTGGAAATAATGTTATATAGGTTTCTGATTAATAAAAATTTTCTTCTACAACAGAATGCCTTTTCTATATTAATTTCAATATGATGTATAATACTGGAGATAGAGCATGACTTGAGATGTAGCTTAGTGGTAGAGATCTTGCTTACCACGTACAAATCCCTGGATTCAATCTAATTAGGGATGAGTGTTGCTTTTATAAAGGAGTTGTGAATGAAGAACAATTTTTTTTTTATTTCATGATTCTGTGTGTGGGTTCATGGAGATATTACAGGGCTAGTACAACTACAAGACTGTGCACTTGAGGGTCAGCAAGATAGCTCAGTGGTAAAACTGCTTGCCACCAACTCTGATGACCCAAGTTTGATACCTGGGATACACAAATGAGAGATCTGATGCTCACAAGTTTTCCTCTGGCCCCCACCTGGATGCTGTACCATGTAGGCACCCATGTCCACACAATAAAAAGATTGTGCATGTGTTTTGTGTATGTGTATACCGATTTTAAGATCTGACTTTGATGAAAGTGGAAAAATCTATAGCAGAGAGAGCACACACAAATATATTGTTTTAACACCATTGCAGTATTTTAACTAGCAGGGGAAATACTTGTTCATTTCTGTGACAGAAGAATTTCCAGTTGGGTCATTAGCTTAATAGTGTGTAACAGAATAGCAAGGTTTGCAATTTAAGAAAAAGCCCAGGTATTAAAACAGTTTGAAAGCAGGGAGCCCACATCTACATTCTGTAATGTAACAAAACACTGAAATTTGACACATGTTCTACATTTAAATGATGTTTAAAATCAATGACTTTGTAGGAAAAGTCTACTTAATGTAAACTCTCTGGCGACATTTCCAACTTTTCTTTGCAGTATCTCTGAGAACGAATCTGATCACTTTATGCAATGCTGTCAGGCCCTACCAAACACTTAGGCTGAGCAGTTTCTAAATTAAATTGGTATTCTCCAGGCGCTTTCCCAGAAACAAGCTCAGGTCGGATCACACTCACACAGCTACAAGAGGAAAATGTCAGTACTGTACTTAATAGGCTGGAGAAAGCACGTGCTCCAGGAGGCCAGTCGATCCCAGCAATAATAACTGCACAGCTTTGTTTCATTTGAAAACATAAATCTGTACACACATACTTATTTAGACATATAGCCATGTATAAAGAAAAAAAGTTGAGCTAATAATAAAAGAAAGGATGAACATTGGCACTGTAGATGTTGACAGCATTATGCAAACTTTTCAATATTCCCTTGCATGCTCAACTTTAACTTTTGTTTATAAATTCCACTTAGACATAATTTACAACTTCTGTTAACTTAAGCTGGGTTCTGTAAAATCTGTCTAAAAAAATCAGCACAGAGAGCTTTGAGATGTTACAAATATATCTAGATATCAAACATTGAACTGTGCAAATTATATTCACTTTGGAAACTCTGAGCTTGTATTTATGTACATAATATATTTCAGCTCTGATGTTTTAGAATGATGAAACAAGCCTTGCTTCCCCCGCCCAAGCTTTTTCTCAGCATTACTGTGGCATCTATGGAAGAGACATGGAGCCCAAAACAAAATGAGAGATTCTGGGTTCTGGAGGCTGTCACTGCTTAACAGCGCTTTGTAAGATGATTTGGGAGGAAAAATCCAAAGGTCAAGAAAAACTTCTTGAAAACCACCTGAAGTTTGTAATTTTATTCTAGGACAGTTAGAAGACTTCAATAGCTAAAAATAATATAAAATTCTGTATTTGCTGTTTTTCCCATATATAGTTATTACAGAGGTCTAATCTCATCTTCCTTTAGGAACAGTTAGAAATGTCAATCTAGATTACATGAAAAAAACAGATCTCATCTTTTTATTTGCTCTCTGCATTAAGTTCCTCTCAAGGTCAAAGGCAGAAATTGAAGGTCTTCTTGGTGTCTGGATTTGAAATGGCAGAAGCAAAACCCTCAGCTTCAATTTCCTTTCTTTGGTTTACTGGAACAAAGCTATACTTTCCTCTTTGCAGTTGTGTGATGGCTGCAGAGCCCTGACTTGTGCCTCTTTTAACACTTCACCAAAAAGAACACATTTAGCAAATGGGCATGTTCATAGCAAGCTTTAGTAAAAGTGAATTTTTCTTTGTTTTTGAGGAAGGGTCTCAATGTTCCCTGGTGGCCTCAAAGTTGCTGTGTCATTCAGGATGGCCTTGAACTTCCAATCCTCCTGCTTTTGCCTTCTAAGTTCTGGGACTGCACGCATAGGTCACTACACTCAATTATGCATTGCTGGGATTAAACCTGGGGTTTCATACATGCCAGGCAAGCATTGTACTAACTGAGCTCATTCTTAGCCCTTTTTTTCTGTACATGGTCTCACTCTGTAGCTCAGAATGGCTTTGAAATTATGATTCTCCTGCCTCAGTCTCCCAAGTGTCACTACTACAGGCAAAGCAGATCAAAGTGAAATATTTCTATTTTCACTAAAAATTAAACTGAAGATGTAAAATGAAAGGTAAAATAATGGGGGATGAAATAAAATGATGGCTTTGATTGTGAAAATGTTGTTATAAATAAAATTTTAATATAAAATAGGCATGGAAGGTAATTCTATACCACAATGCAATGCAGCTGTTTCCACTTGGACAGACATTCTCAAGATGAATGACAGGTTCATTTGCATTTTTCTAGTGACAGAGAACAGTGGTTAATGAAAAGGTACAAATTGGTAATTTTACACTATTTAAAAAGTTATTTATTATTTTATTTTATGTGTTTGTGGTGTGCTCCTAGTGTATGTATGTGCAGCTCATGTGTGTAGGTGCCCACAGAGGCCAGATGATGGTGCTGGATCCTCTCTATTCTGTACTGGAGTTACAGGTGGTTGTGAGAAGCCCAGTGTGGGTGGTGGGAACTGAACCAAAGTCCTCTGGGAGAGCAACAAGTACTTTTAACCACTAAGCAATCTCTCCAGTCCCAATTTTGTACTTCCATTAGGTTTCAATGGCAAATAAATAATCTGAATTGATGGGGCCATTCCCTCCTCTCCCTGCTCTCTATGACATATTCCAGGAAAATTTTGGCTCAGGGTTAGTGTGTGAATTGAGAAGCATCTAAATTAGACTCAATTAGGAGACTGAAGGCAAGGATGGTGACAACACCCGAAATTCCAGAACTCAGGAAGTAGAAACAGGAAAATTATGAGTTCAGAGTCAGCCTGGGCTATGTAGTGAGACTCTGTTTCAAAAACAAATAAGCAAAATACAAGCCAATCTCAAGCCCACGTGTTATACAACCTTAAAATTTTGCTCCAGTATTTTGCCCTGTGGCTTTCAGTGACCTTTATTCTTTCCTGGATCATGTCATTCATTTCTAAAACTTTGGGGATTATCTGGGCCAGCTATAATTTCTGAAACTTTTTAGGGCATATATGCTTCCCTCAAATTGAACCTCTTTTTTTCTTGAATGTCTTACAGGTACTTTAATGCAGTGTGTCATCCATAACTTCAAACACTCTCTTTGCTTGGAGTGTTAACAGCATCCACACCCACTCACTTATTTAAGGGAAATATTTGTTTCTTCCCTTTCTTTCTGTTTTCAATGTAATCCATCACAATCCTTTGAGATTTTTATTTGCTAAATAACATGTATGTCACCTCAGTCCAAACCACTATCTTCTTTTACCTAGCCCAGGGCAGCAGCCCCCTAGTGGTGAAACAGTGTTATGTGGATGAGATGGTCCCGCCAATCATTCAGTTGGGGTGACAGGCATTTAGGTCAGGGATATGTTCAGTGTTTCTCCTGCTTGAGCAGTATCACCCAGCTCTTTACCCCGGATATGTTCAGTGTTTCTCCTGCTTGAGCAGTATCACCCAGCTCTTTACCCCGGATATGTTCAGTGTTTCTCCTGCTTGAGCAGTATCACCCAGCTCTTTACCCCGGATATGTTCAGTGTTTCTCCTGCTTGAGCAGTATCACCCAGCTCTTTACCCCAGTAGAAACAGGTTCCAACCCATCCCATTGTGTCTGCATCCAGATACCATTAGGGTCTTCTCAACAGAACAGTTCTTAGAAGTACTTTCCCAGACTAGGTTTCTTCCTAAAACTTAACATTCTTGTAACCCTTTCTCCAGATTGTTGTTTTCAGTGGTAGAGATTCCTGCCTCCTGAAGTTACCATCTCTTGTTACTTAATACTTGTGACACAATTTTTGTTTGTCTTTGTTAGAATAATGAGGTTCCTTATGGACCCTGCTGCTAACATTCTCTTTGCTCTAAGTAGACTGCACTTCATAAGTTTCTCAGATTACTATGGTACTACTTCCTGAATTTCTTGCATGAAGTTCTTTGTTGTTGTTTAGCTATTCAGTTTAGCTTTGTTTTGTTTTGATGTTTTTGTGGCCCTTGTGGGTGGTGGGCATGCACCCTATCACTGAGTTACATCATCAGTCCACTATTTAACCAAGGTACATTGAATTTGCAATTCTCCTGTCTCAGCCTATTGAGTAGCTGACATTATATTCCTGGTCCCCTAAGCCTGGCTTATTTCTGGCAGGAATTTTTCCTGTCTCTCTTCTCCCTCCATCTCTCTCTCTTTTATCTGTTACATGTTTTTGCCTCTTGCTGAAATCTCACTTGGGAGCATTCTCTGACCTCTTTCCAGGCTGAACTTCCAGTTCTCTGTGCTCTATCCTAAAATCTAAATATTTTTGTCCACTGTTCACCTTCCATCTTGACCTTAAGTGGAAAGAAGGCAGAGAATGTATTTTGTTTCTACCCAGTTTCAGACTCAGGGCCTAGCACACTGTAGGGAAGCAGTAAGTGTTGATAGATTATTAATTCAATTTTATCTCATAATAAAAACTATTGACTACAATCTTAAGCTAAGTGTACATTTTCAATTTTTATCTATTCTCATTACAAGGATTACATATGTGTAGGTAAAGAATATATTTTTGTTTTGAAGGAAATTCAATTCCCTATTTATGTCCTTTGGGGCTCTAATTCCTGGTGCCAAGTTTCTTTAAGTAAATATATTCTCTAAGCAAAATCTCTGTTCTTGCTAAGCAAATGCTGTGTGGAGGAGAATCCTATAGCTTGTTTTTCAGCAAACAGCTCGCTCCCCAGTCCCTCTCCCTTATAAACATCTGGAGTTGCTGTTGCTTTGCTTTTAGACTGTACTTTCCCACCTGGATGCTGTTTCCTTTATCTGCTATTTCAGGGGTTCTGGTTATGTTTTCTGCCTCCAGAGTCATTTAGACATGAAGTGATATTTTAAACTCAGCTGAAGCATGCCTTCTCATTGGTCACCTCAGAAAATGTTTTTCTGATGTTAGGGTCGAAGTATTTTAAAATGTATTTACTTAGTTGTTCATATTTCTGCATTAATGAGACTATCCAAGAAAATATCCTTTGTGCATAAAAAAGTGATTTTCCTAACCACAACCAGAACTTATTTGACACAAAACTGTGAAATGAGATAATTTTGTTTTCTGTAGCTCTCTTTTCTTTTCCCCCATGTCAACATGTGTTTTCTGAAGTCCTCAGGGCAATGCGACTGCCCTCCCACGTCATAAGTCTTCAAGTTGTTGCTTCTACCCCAGAAAAATAAGTTACCTGTTCTTTGTCCCATCTTCTCTCAGGGAAAAAACAATTAATATATTCTAGTGGATCCATTGGTCTAGAAAGCTGAGAAAATCAGTTTAGATAAAATACGTATTTGAACTAGCATTCTGTGACTCTGCTCTGCCTTACTGGCGAATGTAACTCTCTCTGGGTGGATAATAGATGTTTGACACCTCTATTTCTAAAAATATTGTTACCACCTACAAGATTCACTATTTCTTCCAGTAATCTTATTATTGATGGTGATTAATATTTAATTTGCATCATTTCAACCCGAAGAATACACTTCAACTATTACTGTTATTATTTAAATATTTGATATCTTAGGTGGAAATCTTTCTTTCCTTTTCCTTTCAAAAAAAAAAAAAGCCTCCTCAGAGCAATAATCTGGTAGGTATTCATTTTCCATTGACTCTGTGAAGTCCTTCCTTTGGTCTCCCTAGTCTGGTTGAGCGGACAGGAATGCATTCTTATAGTAAATAAAGATCAGTAATCACTTACTGATCTCCTGTATGTGTCAGATAATATATATTCTCTCATGTCATCCTACCAAACTAAGTATTGCAGCCACCAATTTTTCTTTCAGGAAATCAGGGTTTCAGTTTTCTCCAACTTACATGAATGGAATTGGGACCCAGACTCTTTGAACCCAGACAATTGACTCTTTTTTTTTTCAGGCATATATTTTGCTTCACAACCAGACATATGATTTATTTTAAGTATCTTTTATCTTGACTCAATATCATATAATGGATTCAAGCCAAATTCTAGTGCAAATCAAAATTATCTGTTATTTACACTTTTGACTCACTCTACAGCCCAGGTTGACTTTGAACCAGTCTCCTGCCTCAGCCTTTAAAGTGGTGGTATTACAGGCTTATGCCTTTTTGCTGGTCTTGCTGCTCATATTCATAAAAGATGGGGTTTGGGTAACATTTTGGGGTTCTGTGTTTTATACAATGAATAAACTTTTCTCTTGAATGGCTTCAATGAAAATAAGCAGACAGTTTCCTGCTAATTCTATTCTGAACCCTGTAATCTGTTATGAAACAAAGAAACAAAAATACTATAGTAAGTCCTACTCCCCACCCCTCCCCATAAATCCTCTCTTGCTCTGTGGTATGTAAATGTATATTGGTGTATTATGTTTCAGAGCTGACTTTTAAAAGCATCTGTCAAATTTTGGAATTATTTACTAATTGATATATTTTCAGATGAAATTAGGCACAGTTTACTTCGGATAATTCCATTGATTTTTACCTGAACAAGAATAGAAACCCATGAAGCTGTAACAAAATGTCAAGGATTAAAGCATATAGTCGATTTTGCAGAGGAAATAGTGAGACTTCAGAGCTGGTTCACAAGGCCTCACTAGAGCAGACCGTAGAAGATAAGATTTGGTAAATTTGTCAGATTTGTTATTAAAACTCAACCATATGAGTTTACAATTAAGTAAACTATATGAAAAGGAAGTGTAACACACAAAATTCATTACTTCTTCATTATTTTACTATGTTATGGCATTTTCTGTGTCTTTGAGATTATTTAGTGGAAACACTTTATAATGGCATGTTATTGCATATCTCTTCCATATTGTGTTCAGCGATGCTGCTTTAGTGAATTCTGTCATAGCAGGAGTATATAAACTGTGGACACTGGCAAATGTTGGAACTCATTATTTGATTTGTTTGACTTTCTTTGATAGCCTAGACATAAGGAAGCAAAAGAGGAAGCATCCATAACAGAGTCCAAACTTAGTAGCATGTTGTATCCTTAGCTCTTCCGCTGCAGAGTGCAAACCATGACAAATTCTAGTATTTACAAACTGCTATCCCACTCAGCAACAGTGAGGCTCACATCACTCATGGATGAGGATGGTTCTAGTTTATTTCTTTGATACATTTGCCTAGTTTTGCTTGTTAAGGTAAATGAAAATATTAACCAGCATTCATGTTGAAACAACATTTTTCAAGCATAAATAGAGATTGGTTGCAGATTTAAGAAATTAGCAAAAATCCACACAGCTAAGAAGAGGCAGAGTCTTTATTATGATGTCCAGACTTTCAGCCCCCAAAGCCATGAGTTAAATAAACTTCATTTCTTCATACATAGTTGCCTCGGGTATTACATTACAGTAACAAATGTCTGTCTAGTATATAAACTCTTTCATTTGTCCCCTCCTCACTTGAAGCTTCTCTCCTTTTACTTTTATATTTAAAATTTCATTTACTGAGGAACTGATTTGAGAACAGTGGTGTGGATATTTCAGAGGATTCATGAGTAATTATTTTAAAAACTCATAAAGCTGAGATGAGCATAGTGGTTTAGCACTTTAATCCCAGCACTAGGGAGGCAGAGGAGGCAGATCTCTGTGAGATCGAGGCCAACTTGGTCTACATAGCAAGCTCCAGGCCAGCTGGGGTTGCAGGGAGACTCTATTTTAAAAAGACCAAAACATATCAAGGAGAAAGCAAAACATAATTTTAAAAAATCATTGTTTTCAATGTTTGTTATGATGGAGAATTGATAACACTTGGTTCATGATCATTGAACTATTTCTAACTTGTTTCTGCATTGGAAAATTATAACACAACTTCCTATGATGGTCTGTAAGGGTAATTTT
>NW_008349975.1:2154025-2173254 GCF_000622305.1 Nannospalax galili | reverse complement strand
TATGTGTATGCGTATATTGCCTGCATGTAGGTAAGTGCACCCATGTCGTGCAATGTCCATGGAGGTCAGAAAAGGCTGTCAGATCCCCTGGAACTGGAGTTACGGACAGTTGTTAGCTGCCATGTGGGTGCTGGGATTCGAACCCAATGTCCTCTGCAAGAAAAACCAGTGTTCTTAACCACTGAGTTATCTCTCCAGCCCCTAGGGTAATTTTTCAAAGAAATTTGTAGACCATTTTCTCCCTTCATTTCCAAGATAGTTCCTTTCTATGTGTGTGTGTGTGTGTGTGTGTGTGTGTGTGTAAGTGTGGGTGTGCACATGTGCACACGCATGTGGAGGTCAAGGCCAATCACCTGTTTTTTTAAATATTTTATTATTATTTTTATTTTGTGTGTATGAGTGTATTGCCTGCATGTATGTGAGCGCACCCGTGTCCAGCAATGCCACAGAGATTAGAAGAGGGCTTTAGATTCCCCTGGAACTGGAGTTAAGGACAGTTCGTAGCCACTATGTCGGTGCTGGGAATCAAACCCAGGTCTTCTGGAAGAGCAGTCAGTGCTCTTAACCGCTGAGCCATCTCTCCAGCCCCAGCATCTGTTTTATTTTTGAAACATGATATCTGACTGGGAATTGGGGCTGGCTGACTAGGCTAGGCTAACTGGTCAATGAGCCCCACATATCCTATTGTCTCCGCCTCTCCAGTGCTTGGATTACAAATAAGTGCCACCACTCCAAGTGTTTACAAATGTGCATGGCATCTGAACTGAGGCCTGTATGCTGTGTAGCAGGCTCTCTACCAATTGCGCTATCAGCACCCCCAAATTTCTATTACATTAGTCAAATACTTGTTTACTTTTTAGCTTATTATACCTTTCACCTTTGCTTGTTTGAGGTCTGTGACATATGGATATGTTCTTGTGCTTTCTAAAGAGAATGTGAAACTTGTTCTTTTCCTTAGTATTGGCAGTAGATACAAGGTAAGCCAAATATCAGTTCTCGTGGTGTTAATTATTATGAAATTATCAGTGGTTCTATGTTTGGATTGTTTTTTTGTAGAACCAAGAAATTGCATGGTTGTCAGACATCTTAAACACCAACAAACCCATTCTTCAAGAATATCTAAAAATCCTAAGTGACATATTAATATCCCATAGTTAATTCAGGTCATATCAGTGAGCAAAGTATATTTTTAAGCTTCTATGTCTAAGCTTCTTTACTACTTCATATGGACTCTCCTCAGGCATAAGTCATCTCATCTGCATTATAAATTAGAGCTAAATCTGAAATTTCCCACATTTAAATAGTTATTTGATTGATATATCTATTAGATTCTTAGAACTTACTCCACAATCAGCAGGTGCAGGTGGATTAGGCTTTACAGTTGATCAACCACAGGCTCTACACTTATGACTCAACTACTCATAGATTGAAAATATTTAGAAAAGAGTTGCTTTTGTACTGAACATGGGCAGAAACAATACAATTTAACAAGCATTGACAGAATTTATATTGTATTAAGTATGAATAATCTAGACATGCCTTATCATATATGGGAGGATAACATAGGTTTTATACAAATATAACACCATTTTGCATAATGCATTTGAGCACCTGCAGATTTAAGTGCGGGGATCTTCCAAACAACTCCTTAAGAATACTGAGGAATGACTATTCTCTTTGCAGTGCTTACTTTCTGTGTTCCAGATAACCTTTTATGGGAAAAATAAATAAAACCCTTGGTAGAACATTTTTCCCTTGGTAGACTAATTTTGCATTACAAATTCACAAGGTAAAGAGATATCTTGCTTTCTTTTAGTGTCCGTCTTTCTTGCTCTTTTAAAAATTCATTCATGGTTCTACCACCACACACTCACTCCTTGAATGATAACCTCTTTTAGGCCAGAAAGAGCAAGTTAGCTTGACCTGACAACTCCATAAACTCTCATAACACGAGAAACTGAGAATATTGTAGACATCATCTGATCCATGCTTTTCATTTTACTGACAAACCACAGATGAAGGAACTGGCTTGTCAAGGCCACAGACTGAGGAGCTAGAACCTGGCCTTTCCACAACTCACCCCTCTCCCCACCCTAGAATGATATGGTGAGCTAGGAAATATGGAGTTCCCTTGCTCAAGACAAGAACTGCAGATAGAGAACTTTATGTTGAATTGTTCCACCGTGTCTAGTACATTCACAGAGATGGAAGGAGCTCGTAGAATTTTTGCTGTGATCATGAAAAAGTAGTATAGATATAGCATCTAATGAAACTCAGCCTTTTTATATTTGTACCTTAGTGATGAAAGGAGCCCATCTTTTCGGATAAGTTCAAGCAGGAATGTCTACAGTGTCAACCATGCTATTGAAGTGGCTATTATTTACTAACAAGAAAATATATTAAATTAGCTTAAACTTCACCTTGTTCCATAAAATTTGAGCAACTCAAAATAAATATTTAATCAAGGATATTGTTAAGAGTGTGTCATAATTCACTGTGCCAGAGACGTTTGTACGTTCTCCCTTTTTCCTTCTCTTTCTGCGTGTATATTTTGATTAGATTTCCCAATATTCCTTTTAGGTGTGAATCACATTTTCAAGATGTATATCATTTTCATACTGGTACCATAAACTAACCTTCGGATCCCCCCCCCTCTGCAGTTTATCCTCTATGTATATCTTGTACTTGATCACAAGGACCTGTAAGAGTGGCAAACCATAGGAATCATGAGATGGACTGATCACGGGGAAGAGCCATCCCTGAGCAAACTGCAACTGGCTATGACAAGGGTAAGAAGCTAACTTATGTTAAGAGACTGGTTAATTTTGTACAGCCTAATACAGTCCATCTATTTGGCATTATTTGATAATTATTAGACATCATTTATTTGTTAGTTAGTTTGTGGTTAAGAAATATTTGCTTCCACCTGAAACAATTCTCAGTGAAAATTTTATGCTTGATTAAATTAAATTCTAAGGAAAATTTGTTTCTCTAAAATGCTCTCTGAATGAACTAACAAGTTAGTAAATTTATGGCACTGGAAGATAAATCTCGGAGTGATACACAGGTTTGGAGTAGACGGAGAATGGAACTCTTACAGGAAACGATGTTAAGTGTATGTGCAAATGTATAATGCTGACCACTCTTCCAAAGTGTTTATGCCATTTTGCATTGATAGCAGAAGTATTGGGAAGCTCAGCTGCTCTGCAGTCATGTGAGTCATAATCAGTAGCTTTTATAATTTTTAGCTGTTCTAGTGGCTGTTTAGATTTATCTCATTGTACTTATCGTTTTCATTTCCTTTATAAATTATGATGCCAAACTACTTACGTGCGTATTAGCAGTTCACTTATTCTAGTGTAGTGTTGACTCAAATATTTTTTATGAATTATTTTACTATGTGAATTTTTATGTAGCTTGGATGCAGGGGTCTTTCTCATATATGTGCAAGACAAATATTTTCTCTTAAAATGTAGCTTATCTTTTCATTCTTCACAGTATCTTTCAAGGAGCAACTGATTTAAATTTGGGGTTTATTTATTTAATCAACTTATTTTTTCATGCCTTGTACATTTTTGTGACTGAAGAAATTCTCACCCAACTTAAAGATAAAAAGATTTTCTCCTATGTTTTCTCTTGGAAGTGTTTTAGATTTGTCTTTTAATTAAGGCTCAAGATCTATTCTGAGTTCATATCTATGTGTACTAGGAAGCAAAGATTGAGTTTTGTTTCTTTATGTGAGCATCCACCACTTATTCTAACCCCATTTTCAAAAAGGAGAGTATGCCTTACATATGATCTCTAAATGGTCTGACTAGACTCCGGTGGATGAATTTACACTGAAGGACATCTGGGTACAAATGCTTGACTGGATAGAACTTAATGTGTATGGCAGAATATATGCAGTCTGATGGGGAGGTGGGAGGTATGAATGGGGCAGCGGACCCAAATTTGATTAAGAACTGTTGTATAAAATTACAAAAGCTAAATAAAAATTAAAAACAATAACAGCAACAATAAAAAGATCTAATCCTCATGGAATTATTTTGAATTGTTTTATTTCTGCTTTTTACTAAATGTACACTGTGGTTTATGGTATTCTTTTTTAATATATTTTTTGTTGAGCTTTTGTAATTTCACACAACAGTTCTTAATCAAATTTAGATCCCCTTCCCTATCCATGCCTCCCCTATTCCCCTGCTGACCTTCATATATTCTGCCATACATGTTAAGTCCTATTCATCCAGGCATTTGTATGCAAATGTCCTTCAGTGTAAATGCTTCCACTGGCGTCTAGTCAGCCCATCCAGTGATCTTATGTAAGTCATACTCTCCCTCACCCAGCAGCATCAGTCTCGAATAGTTCTCAGTCTAGTGTCAGCCCGCCACTTATTTCTCTCCTCCTCTTTGCCTCCCCTATTCCCCTGCTGACATGAGTCCCATGCTCTATGCCACCACTGCCACAAGTTCACATGTGTAAGCTTCCAGTGGCCTGGTAGCCTCTGCTTCCCTGGGTACATGAACCAGCCCTGACTTTTACAATGTTTCCACCCCCTCTTCTGCAATGGTCCCTGAATCATGGGTGGATGAGGTTCCGTATTGGAGTCCTATCCTACACTCTACAGCCACTTGTGACCTGTGTGCATCATACACCGTTATATAAGGAAACTTTACTGGTGAGAGTTGAGGGATGCATTAGTTTTCTCTCTACCCCTTGTTCTACTATGTTACATGAGCCTTAGTTGTAGAGGTTCAACTGTAGACATGTCACCTAGTACTGGGCATCTCTCAGGTGTATGTTCTCTGTGTCTGACCAGATGTGCAATTCTGCAGTAGCCTCCATCTTTTGTAAAAAAGAAGCTATTTAACATATAATAAGTTTCTCTTTTTTTATGTGTATGACTGTATTGCCTGCGTGTATATGAGTGCACCCATGTCATGCAATGCCGTGGAGGTCAGAAGAGGGCTTTGGATTCTCCTGGAACTGGAGTTAAGGATGGTTTGTAGCCATCATGTGGGTGCTGGGACTCGAACCCCAGTACTCTGCAAGAGCAGTCAGTGCTCTTAACCACTGAGCTATTGTCTTGAGATATGAAAGAGATAGGGTTTTCTCTAGGATCTATATCCTCTCCTATCATTTGAATTCAGCTGAGTTTACAGAGCCACCCATGAGTTCCCTCCCATTGGGAGGGCTTTAAGTCCAATTAGATAGCTGTTGATTGCCTCCCAGATAACAATGCCACTACGGCACCAGTAGAGGTAGTTTACTGTGCCATCTGTTATGGTTATTAGGCTTTAGGGCTGGGTTGGGAAAACAATTGATTGTTTTTCTCCCTTGGCAGTTTGAATAGCCAAACCAGTTAGAAGCCTTCCAGGTCAGTTCCTGCTCCATTGTTTCAAGTCCTATACCCTAAGTTTGTCCTGTCCTTAACAGTAGGGTTTTATCTACTAGTTCTAGGAGATAACCAAGAGGTTTGGCAATATCCTTTGTCATTTTTGGAGTCTCCTGGACCACCTTCACCAACCATTCAAAGGGAGGACTCTTCTGTCTGGTACTGTATTCCTTGACAAGCATCTCCCCAGGTATATATATATTTGCATTAATGTTCAGACACTGTATGTGCATTTCTCATAGAGTTTTGAAGGCATCACTTTTCCCTCAAGGTTTCCTAGCCCCCCCAGATTCATTAATCTCTACTCTTTTTCTCTCATCCGGCCTCCCACTTACCTCCCTCCCTAGTCACGGTGCCCCCTATTATCCCAACCCTCCCCCGAAAACTACCCAACTCCCACCATCCTCCTTTTCCTGACTTTCCTCCCTCCCCTACACTAAGGCCCCTTTGCATGTCCCTCCCTCCTCTCCTCCTTACTGAATACTCTGACTTTTCCCACCTCCCCCATGGTAACATCTGTTCCTTACTATCCCTTCTTCAGGTATTTTCTTTTCCTTTACCTCCATGTATCCTTTCCCTTTTATTGACTCCTGATGTTACATCCAAATTTATATACTCACATATAAGGGATTGGTGCTGCAGTCCGCAAATAAGGGAGCACATATGTCACTTGCTTTTCTATGTTTGTGTTATTTCACTTAGTATAACACTCTCTAGTTCCATTCATTTACTTTCAAATTTCATCTTTTCTTATTGATGAGTAGAACTCCATTGAGTAGATGTACCACATTTTCATTAAACATTCGTCAGTTGAGGGACATTTAGGTCGTTTCCATTCTTCAGCTATTGTGAAGAGAGTAGCAACAAACATGGGTATACAGGTACCTCTACAGTAGGATAAGTCCTTTGGGTATATGACAAGGAATGGTATAATCTGATCATAGGGTAGGTTCAGTTTTAGATTTTTGAGGGTTCTCCACAATGCTTTCCATAGTGGTTTCATGAGTGTGAATTCCCACCAGCAGTGAATGCGCTACCCTCTTTCTCCATATCTCTCCAGCATTTCGAGTCTTGTGTTCTCTTGATCTTAGCTAGTCTGACTGGGATAAGATGGAATCTTAAAGTGCTAGAGAACTAAACCTTAGAGTGCTAGAAAACTAAAATCCGTGAATGGATAGCCTCATCTTGATTCTAATACCCAGGGCAAATGCATCCACTTTTTCACTATTAATATTAATTTTTAGCTGTAGTTTTTGCAGATGTTCTCCACTGAGTTGAAGGCATTCCCTTCTATTTATACTGTCCTGAGAGTTTTTGTCCTGACTTTGGATTTTGTCAAATAGTTTTTCTTCATTTATTGAAATGATGGTATATTTTTGATAGGATGACTTACACTATATACTATTTTTTGTTATATTTATTTATTTTATGTATTGGGGGTAGCACAGATGCCATAGTGCTCATACGGAGGTCAGAAGAAAATTTGTGGGTGTTGGTTCTGTCCTTCTACTATGTGTGTCCCATGGATTAAACTCAGGTCATCAGCAAGTGACTTTATCTGCTTAGCCATCTTGTCAGTCCTGTATACTAATTTTTAAATGTTGAAAAACACCTCATACCTTGGCATGCTGGCACATGCCTTTAATCCCAGCACTCTGGAGGCAAAGGCAGGCATATCTCTGTGAGATCCAGGCCAAAATGGTCTATGTAGGGAATATAAGGCTAGTTGGAGCTACAGGGAAACCCTGTTTCAAAAGGAAGAAAAAACAAAACAAAACAAAAAACTCTCACATTTCTTAGAAAAATGAAATGAATTCTACTTTGTCATTATGTAGTATTTTTTCTTTCTGTCTTTCTTCCTTTTCTTCCTTCTTTCTTTCCTTTCTCTTTCTTGTTTTTCTTTTTGTTTTTTTTTGGACAGGGTCTCCCTGTAGCCCCAGCTGGCCTGGAACTCACTATGTAGACCAGGCTGGCCTTGAATTCACAGAGATCTGTCTGTCTCTGCTTCTCTAGTTCTGGGATTAAAGGTGTGCACCACCACACCTGGCTATGTAGTATATTTTTAATATACTCAATCTGAAAACATTACACAGAATTGTTTATATTTAATATATGATAATGTTCTCTCCCTCTTATTTCTGTCTCTGTATGTCTTTCTGTCTTTGCCTCTCTGTCTTTCATTCTGTCTCTGTCACTTTGTCTCTCTCTCCCTCTCTTTCTCTAGATGGGGTTCTAATTCAGTGTCCTGTACACACTAGGTAGGTATTCTACCACTGAACTACATCCCTAATCCTCTCTCTTTCTATCTCATCTCTTTCTTGGGGTGTGCATGCCAAGCAAGCACTATACCAATGAGTTATATCCTCAGCCTTAATTTTTTTAAGACTTCGGCCTGGGGACTAGAGAGATGGCTCAGCAGTTAAGAGCAGTGGCTGCTCTTGTAGAGGATCTGGTTTCAGTTCCCAGCACCCACATGGTGGCTAACAACCATCCATAACATCAGTTCCAGGGGATCAGATGCCCTCTTCTTGCTCCTTGGGCTTTGCACAGCATGAATGCACTTACATGCATATTGGAAAAACACATACACACGTAAAATAAAGACTTTGGCCTAGTTTTAATAGCTATGTAATGGTAGGCTCTAATTTCTAAAAGAGTTTGTGTATGTGTAGCTAGTGTATTAGTTACTTTTCTGTTGCTGTAATAGAAACACTGACCAAACTATAAGCAATTTATAGAAGGAAGAGTTTATTTGAGCTTATGGTTCCAAAGGGGCATGACTCCATCATGCCAGGAAGGCATGGTGGCAGGGGTGGCTGGAGGAGGAGCAGAAGCTAAGTTCTCATGTCTGAAGCAGGTACAGGAAGCAAGAGAGTGACTAGAGATCTGGCAAGGGTTAAGAACTCTCTAAGCCCACCCCCAGTGATGTGCTTCCTCCAACATGGCCACACCTTCTAAGACCTCTCAAAGCAGCATCTATAGAGTATATTCTCATGCAAAACATCACAGCCAGTATAATTTCTTCCTTCAATGTTCAGCAGAAATATTTCTCTTTTGTTTTTCCTAAATAATAATAGTGCTATAAGGGTTGTTTTCCTTGAGAGTCTTTTGTCTAAGTTTATTTCTTTCACACAAATCATATGTAACTTTAGTTCCTTTTTGTCTTTCCCCCCATTAAATTCTTAGTGTATTCTTGAGGTCAAAAGGAGCCTTTCTTTTGTTGTAAAGACCCTAAAGCTTAGTGATAGTCTCTTGGAATATTCAGTAAAACTTGCTAAATAAGTGAAGGAGAAGATGAATTTTTAGTTGGACTATGAGGAATTTTACAGGATAAAAGCAGAAAGGAGTTAAGAGGGATTAAAATGAGGGAAGAAAAACAAATCCCACAAATAAAGACCAGCACAAGCTTATGAAAAGCAAGGTGAGAACCTAACTCAGCAATGGCAGAGTGTGCATCTTGGGTACTGAAGAAGTTAAATTGAGCTAAGATAAGCCAGAATGAACTCAAGGGGTGGTTACACGAAGTAGGACTGGTCTGTTTATATTTGTAGCCATTGAGGGTTTTTTAAGGAGGAGAATTCTAAAAGTTCTCTGTGTTTAGGAAGATATCTCTGGCAACAATGCAGGGATCATTAGAGAGGACAGAGACAAGACGCACTGAAATCGGGAGACTACTGCTTTTGAGAGCAATAATGACTCTCCAGGGTCATGTAATAAGCAAAGCAGGGGGAAAAGATCTTTTTTAAAAGTAGTATTTGCAAGATTCTTAACCTGATATTGAGCGAAATATTCCCCTGAGAGACCCGCGTGGGATCTCTGGGATCCCAGAGAGCGCATTTCTAACTAAACCAGCACAATGTTCCGCTTAAGTTACAGTCTGGGGAATAAAAATACTTATTTGGGCTTGCCAGTGAAGTTTATGCTATTTGGAAGAGGGTCACTTACAAAGGCATGCACACCCATGAGCTTTTTCTCTCCCACATTTGAGATTCACATTGGTACCACTGTGTGCTCTCTTTCCCAGAAGGCGAATCCCCTCCCCCTTTTCCCAGTGTGCTAGGCGTTTCTGGTGTCCTTAGCATCTCTCAGTGTCTTCAGCCTCCGGGTCCCTAGACCATTCTCCCTTGAGTCTTGTGGGGTTCAGTTCTAGTTCCCTTGGAGGACACACCTACCCAACACCTAAATATGTAGTAAAAAAAAAAAAATAACAGATAATCTGAGGTATGAGGTAATGCCATTAACTCAGGGGGTAGTTATAAGTGGAAAGACAGGTTTTCAGAAGAAAGGCATAACCATAGGTAAAGAGGAGGTTCTGGAACTCAAGGAAAGTAGTAAGTTCAGAACCACAGTCATAGTGCTGAAGTAGAACTACAGGAGAACGATGAATAGAATGAATCCCAGGGAATGGGAAAAGTTGTACGTACGCACAGAGACCAAAACAGAAAGCTGGTGACATTCTGCAAACAGGAAGGAGAAGATCTCCTGGAAATCTGAAGCGATTGCCTCTCACAAAAGTTTCAGGAGGGAGTGAGGAGATGGCTCAGTCTGTAATGAGCTTTCAACATAGCATGAGGGCCTTGGATTCAGATTTCCAGCACCCACATAAAAGACAAGACCATATTGGTCTGTGTCTGTAACCTCAGCACTGGGGCAAGGACAAGAGTATCCTTGGAAACTTACTGGTCAGCCAGCTTAAAAGAACTAGTGAGCTTTGTGCTCAGTAGAAGACCCTGTCTTAAAAAAATAGGGAGGAGAGTGATTGAGGAAGACACTGACATGGACCTCTAACCTCCACATGCATGACACATGTACACATATCACATGCACATATACCACCCACAAAAAAAGCAGAAGAAATTTAAGAGAGTGTTGTAGGCTTGGAAGTAGGGTACTACAGTGATAAGAGTCTGGACTGACAGGAAAAAAAAACCTTTCCCTTATATTTCTGTTTTAAAACTAGTAGACTGCATGACTGAGCATCTTTAGAGTAAGGGCAATTGTGTTATCTTTCTCAGGAGGCTGCCGCAAAGAATTGATGAGAAATAATTTCCTCAAGGGGTATCTCACTTTGTGTGATGGGTAGAAAGTAATCAATGATGTCTACTATTAGCAAAATTAGCAATTGATACCTCAGAAGGGTTGCAAACAATGAGGAACAAATAGAGCTAAAATATCTAAAAGGCAAGGGCAAAGATTATCAACATGTAGGAACTCATCTTACTCAGATACGAGGTTTAGAAGCCTTGTTAAAGCAGAGACTCCTTTATTATCCTTATCAGTGGCATGTTTGGATGGTGTGTATCTCTGTGTGTGTATGTGCGTGTGTGTGTGTGTGTGTGTGTGTGATGTACAAGTAAGTATATCTGAATAATAATACTTAATTCTCAACAGAATTCTGATACATTTTATAGAATTAATTTGCAATGAAGTGCCAAGAAGACTTTTTCCCATGTAAAAAAATTTTTTGATGAAATACTTTGAAGAAACGAATGCAAAGGAAATATATGTTCATTTTATTTCACTATTATGTTGAAAACTACTTAATGCCACCTTGTCACAAGGCAGTATGTTTGCTGTAATTCCTATAAAACAAGCGTTTTAAATTTGGACTGTGATTTACACTATATTTCTTGACTTTTGAAGTTAGTCATCAAAGCAACAAAGCCCAGATAACTGAATTCTAATGTCCAAATAGAATTAAAGTTTGGGATGGTTTTTTTTCTTAGCATTTTGATTTATTTGACCTAGTCTCTCCAATTTAACATTTAAGGTTTTTGTCAAGTCAAGAAAGGAGATTATAAAATATCAAATTCTTCCAAGTTTTAAGCATAGTTTTGGAAAATGTATTTGAAATGTAATTGAAATTTTAGGAAAGTCATTTGGATTAGAGCAGAGTTTGAAACATGACCAGCTATAACATATAGCACATATATAATTTCCTCATATATGCATTGTTGCAGGTTCATTTATGGTGGCTACCTATACATCATCATTAACAAGTAATGAGCTTCAAGCTTTCCTACTGGCTTTGTGATTCTACAAGGCCAACACAAAACACAACCTTTGACTTCTCTTTCTATTGAGTGGGTCAAAACTTATTTAGTCTAGCAGAACTGTATGATTGCCCTTCCTTTAAGTTATCAGCAGAATACTTTCAGAACTGAAACCCAAGTTTTATTTGCCCAGAGAAAGAGTATATAAACCAAAACTTTTTTTTCTTTCTGTTTTTTGTTAATCTATTGAGGCAAGCAAGGTAGCAGAGCCTTCCTTTGGTTACTGACGTGGGTCTACTGTGGTCATCAAATATTGTACAATAAACTGTTTACATAGCAGCCCTTTTTACAGGTTTTAAATCTTCCCAAGCTGCCAGTGTCTGAAGCCCAGTTGGCCAGCTGTCAGACAGAGAGGTGCTTGTGTTCTAGTTGATGGAGGTAATTAACAGTCTAAACTGTCAGAAGGTGACAGCAGGCAAAAAGTTCTTGCCCTGGGGTCACAGCTGGACAGCAACAACTTGCTCCTGCTCTACCAGTAAAACTAATAATGTATGTAATATTGGTATTAAATTATAAGACCAAGGGTTAAAACAAAATTCTGGTTTGTACCACACATCCACTGGCAATAAACTTGGTAGTATCTGTCCCTCTAAGTAACTCCTGGAAAAAATTATCATATGACTTTTTGTCAATAGTATGTGTATGAATCTTGACATGAGTAAGAGAGCTTGAGTAGTCTCTCAGTATGATTCCCAGGGTAATGTAGTTGTAAATAGTACATAGGTGTTTTCTTTGATTAAAAAAATTAAATCCTCCTGCCATTAACAGATCACGTTTAAATGACAAATACTAACGTATGTCAATATTTGACTCAGCTGTGTAGCTTAAAGAGTAATGTTTTTATGCACAATGTCGTATTTTCCTATAGTGACCTGAAGGTGTAAGATGGGATGCCTGTCAGGTAAGTAGACATACACGTGAATTCTTACCGCCCAAAGTGTACCTTTATTTTAAGGTAAAAATTCAGAGACTTTTCAAATTTTTCAGAGAAAAATTCAGGGGGCTTGCTAATTAAAACTGGATCTTAGCTTACCAAATTACATTATGCATTTCTAGCAAATGTCTTGTCTGTTGTTCCCAGGGAAATGAGCAATGACTGTTGCGCACAGACACTGTTTTCCACATACCCTCAGATTTCAGAAGCTCTGCATCATCGTGGACATCTAACAAATGTTAGATTCAGCTATTCATAAAATAAAGAGCAAACTTTTTAGGTTTTTCAGGAAAATTACATAAATAAGAAGTTTAGACTTTTCTGAAAACAAGTCATGCAGTGGTCTCCTAGAAATTGTTGAATGTGTTTGTATGCAAATGAGTCCCCTTGAACTATTGTCCTATAACATGAGGGACTGAAGATCAAAGTTCAGAAAGTATGTTATTTTGTTTGGGCTCCTTATCCTTAGCATCTGGCTAAAGCAGCAGCACTATGCTGAATCAAGTGAACAGAGCTTTTGAAATAATATAATCTGTTATCCAAGTAGTGTAAAATCTTGTTAAATAACTCAGGGGAGAAAAAAGTACAAGGATATGGTTTCTATTAGTAAAGAAGTCTAGTGTCATGGTAAACATAGGAAGAATACAATTTAAAATTAATAATAATCTAAGATGTGCTGTAAAGCAGGACATGGGTTTTTCATAAGGAATCAGGTGCCAGGGTGAAATTTCTGTACATGAAGATATAATAACCTGGGGTGGAATGAGGAACACACTGGGCAGCTGGCATGTGTGCCAGCTCCCAAGAGCTGAGTGTGCGGTACTATTTGGAGAAACTTATCACACAAGATGCAAAATGAATGTTTCCCTGACTATAGGTGTTTCTATATTAATCTAAAAATTCTTTGCTCAGTACTTGGCAAGTAAGAAACTAACCTAGGACCCAAGATGACGCCTGCAGGCATCGGAGAACTAGTGACTCAGTGGCTCTGGCTAGATGGACTTAAAACATGACATCAGGCCTCCTCATTTTACTAAGTACCCTGGCACCTCTATGTGGATCTCAAAATTATGAACTGAGGACTTGGCAAATAATAGGAAAAATAACTGGCCAGCCTGTCTGCCTACCCATGCAGGCCCTGAGTTGGGTGGAGCCACAGTGACTTGGATGCCCACCTATGTGCATCATGGTCCTGGGACACTGGGCCCCTTGGCTGAAGAGCTTGGGTGAGGCAGCCAGGCAGTGGGCACAACCAGGGGGGTTGCAATCACCCCACTGTCCTGCACCCCAGTGCATTTCTTGCAGGGTGCTGGGCCTACAAGAGGACACTACCATGTTCCTACAAGGGGACAATACCAGGCTTGCTAACCATGGCAAGCCTGGCCATCATCCATTGGCTGTCAAGACTGGCTGCAGACCTCAACATAAATAGGAACCTGAGAAGTCTACAGATTACAGAAAAGAAGCTAGAAGATGCCAGGGTAAAGCTGTCCATAGTGTGAAGGGTGAAACATCTCAACTGCCACTCAGAGAATCTTGGATTGGAGACCTGTGAGCTAAGTGGTGCCTGCTGTGAGGACCTAGCTTCTGCTTTTACCCACAGTAAAACCCTATCGGGAATCAACCTGTTGGAGAATGCCTTGACCCACAGTGGGTTGATTGTGCTGAATGAGGCCCAGAAACAGCCAAAGTGTAACCTACGTGTACTCTGGCTGAGAACAACTGACTTTGATGAGGAATCCCAAGAGTCTTTGATCAGATAGCTGATGAAGAAAGAAATCTCTGACAATCTTAAGCAGTGTGTAAGAGAAATAGAAAACAAACATGAACACTCCTTTCGAAGAAACCTGAGTGTATTCTGACCCAAAATCACATACAAAGGAAAAGGAATTGGCCCTTACTTTGCCCATCTGTGTGTTAGCAATTGTAGATCACCAGGATGGGAAAATAGCTTAGCAATTAAGAGCACTGGCTGCTCTTGCAGAGGACTTGGGTTGGATTCCTAGCACTCACATGGCAACTAATAACAGCCTGAAACTCCAGTTCCAGAGTATATACAACACCTTCTTCTGACTTTCATGGGCATTGCGTGACATGGGTGAACTTACATACATGCAGGTAATACACACAGAATGTAAAAATAATAAATATACTATTTTTAAAAAGAAGACTTGTAGATAACTGACATTCTAAAGAGATGTTTCTCTGGCACCCAGTTCAGATGTGTTGAGTAAAATGGATTGGTTTTTTTTCATACACTAACAAAGGTCATGTAGTGTATGCGTGTGGGGGGGGTGTGAAGACAGAGATGGGGATGGGTCAGAATATTATCAAAACACATTATATGAAATTTTTGATTCAATTAAAAAATTATAACAGGTAAAAAACATATAATATCCTGTAATTTACTAAGGTTACAAGTACATATATCAGGTATAGTAAAATTATAGGAAGCCTGTAATTTATTTTATGAACTTAACGTAGGATTGAGGAGTATGAGCAGGAAGTATTTTTATTACAGTGATAGTCCAAAAGGTCATTTTATATTGAAATTTGGGGAATCTGCTTTAGTTATTGTCTCAATATATTTTTTTCTTTGTTTTCTTCCTTTCTTTTCCTTTTTATTTTCATGTCTGTGCATGTCACTGTGATGTCACAGTGATGTCACATCAGTGATGTGACCAGCCCTTTTTTTCCGATCTTCTGTTCTGCTGAACTGGAAGAATCCTCTTACTCTGGTCAGTGGACAGTGGTTTACTTAGGGATACTTGAAGGATAGGGGAGCTGCCAAGGTTTGGAGAGCTCCTTGCTGAATGCTTAAATCACAGCTGTAGGGGAAGAACAGGTTCTTTTAGCAATACAGCATTCTAGTTTGAGAATGAAGTGAGGTACTTTCTTAGAAGATGAGGATTATGGGAAATTGGGATAAAATTCAAGGATCAGACATGACTTGTTTAAAAGGGGGAGCCTAAAGGAATAATTAAAGTCCTAAGGTAGTGCACAAGATTAAATGAAATTTATAGTGATGAATAGACAGAGAGAATGTGTTCTATATATTCATTGGTTGGTATTTTTTGATGCACTAAATGTTTTCACACATTTCGTACCACTGGAAGAACCAGTCAGTAGCTTGTGATGAGAGTCATTAGACTATCTGCAAGAATTATATTCCTTACTGTGAAAATTTATAGGTTCATGTCTAGGATCATATGCTAACAGAAAACCTGGCCCATGAGGAGTGCAATAAGACTTTGGCTTAGATGACTACAAGGAGACTGTCTTGCTACACATGAAATTGCCTTGGCTGGAAGTTTTTCTGTTACATCTCAAGTTGACATTCTAGGAACTTAGTTCCTAATTAAGATAACAAATACTTGGTGCTCTTGTGGATGACTGAAATTTGGTTCCCATTATCTTCTTCAGGAGGCTAACAACTGCCTGTGATTCCAGCTCCAGAGGCTCCATCACAGTTTTGGGGTATCCACAGGCACCCACACACATATATGCCCATACACATACATAAGCACACACACATACACACACAGAGAGAGAGAGAGAGAGAGAGAGAGAGAGAGAGAGAAATAATAATTCTTCAAAGCATAACCATTTGCTCCTTAATAATTAGTAGATGGGAAAAACATTATCATTGAAATATACCTGATGACTTTATATCCATGCTCAGATGCCAAGGAGCTCAGAAAGTAACCGACTGTGACTAGTAATAATCTGATATATAGAGATTAGAAATACAAGTGCAAACATCTTAATGTCAATTGCATTAAAAATGAAGTCTGCATGAAACTTTATTTTAATAATGAAATGGAGATCTTTTTTAAAGGTTAAAACTTCATTTAATTTTATGTCTTATAGGTTTTATACTGAGTACAATATTGTATAACTGTAATAATTCAACTGTAAACCTAAAAATGTACAGCCATTTTTGTAAGAGATGCACCCTAGCTCAGAAAATTGTTACTGAATATGTCAATGTGGACATAATGAAATGCTTCTTCTAAGTATGTGGTTATTAAATAAATAATTTTAAAAACTTACACACTTCACTGATGAAATAGTGCAATGAATACAAGACATGAAATAAAATAAAATAGAGCTAACACCTCCTTAAACATGTATAACAGGCCCTTTGTTTTTTAAAACATATTTTATTATTTTTATTTTAGGTGTATGTATGTATTGTATTGCCTGCCTGTACATAAGTGCACCCATGTCATGCAGTGCCCATGGAGTTCAAAAGAGAGTGTCAGATTCCCCTGGAACTGGAGTTATGGATGATTGTTACCCGCCATGTGGGTGCTGGGAATTGAATCTGGGTCTTCTGCAAGAGCAGACAGTACTCTTAACCAGAGCCATCGCTCCAGCTCCATAGCTGGCCATTGTAAAACAAAAAAACCAGAAGACATTCTATAGCATTGTAGACATTACTACTAGAGAGTACTGGAAAAGGTTCTTAGGAATATTCTTAGGAAACTGATAAGTAAATATTGCAGTTCAGTTACCCTGAAATTTTAAATGCTGCAAATTTTCACCAGTACACACCAAAAGCATTTTATTCTGGAATTTCTTGTTTTTATTAACATATATTAACTGTACAAAATAGAAAGGTTTCATTGTGATATTTCATACACGCATATGATGCATTTTGATAATACTCATCAATTTATCTTTTTTCTCTCCCCTAATACTTTCTCTCTTCCCTAAGACTCCTATTATCAATTATTTTGTTAGTTTTATTATTTATGTGTAGAAGTGTATTGCCTGCATGTAGGTAGGCGTACCCTTGTTTTGCAATGCCGAGTGAGATCAACGAGAGCCTCAGATACCCTGGAACTGGAGTTACAGATGGTTCTTAGATGCCATATGGGTGCTGGGAATCAAAACCACATCCTCTGCAAGAGCACTCAGTGTTCTTAACTGCTGAGCCATCTCTCCACCTGCACTTATTATGTAAATGTTTACACTCAGAGTTAGGGAGAAAAGCAAAGTGAATTTGCATTTAGTCAATCCACAGCTTCAGTGACTATCATTTCTAATTATTTATTTTAATTTATTTTATTTATGTTTGTGTGTGTGTGTGTGTGTGTTGTGTGTGCCACATATGTGCAGGTGCCCACAATGACCAGAAGAGGTGGTCAGGTTCTCTGAAGCTGGAGTTAGTGTCAGTTGTGAGTTGCCAAACCTGGGTACTGGGAACTGACTCAGAGTCTCTGGAAGTGCAGCAAGTGCTATTAACCTCTAAGCTACCTCTCCAACACCTGGCTATCATTTTTTAAAAATCTTCTTTCATTTGTATCTCTCATTTTGTGTAAAATATTCAAAATCCTAGAGGGAATTGGACTGGAGGGAACATACCTCAACATAATTAAAGCCCATATACAACAAACCCACAGCTAACATCATTCTAAATTGAGAAAAACTGGAAGCATTCCCATTGAAATCAGGAACCAGACAAGGCTGCCTGCTATCCCCACTTCTCTTTAACATAGTACTTGAAACTCTTGCAAGAGCAATAAGACAAGAGAAGGAACTTAAATGAGTAATAATTGGAAAAGAAGAGTTCAAATTATCCCTTTTTTTCAAATGTTATATTATACCTGAGATGCCAAACATTCCACCAGAAAACTCTTAGAAATTACTAACATGTTCAGTAAAGTGGCAGGTTACAAAATTAACCTACAAAATCTGTAGTCTTTCTGTATACCAATAACAAGCAATCAGAGAAAGAGTACATGGAAACACTCCCCTTCACAATAGCTTCAAAAAATATCTCGGAATAAAAATATGACAAAAGACGTTAAAGACTCGTATGGAGTATGGAAGCACAAAAGACCTCAGATAGCCAAAGAAACCCTGAGCACTAAGAGCAATATCAGGGGCATTGCTATACCATATTTTAAACTGTATTACAGAGCTATAGTCATAAAAACAACATGGTACTGGCACAAAAATAGACCCATAGACCAATGGAACAAATTGAAAACACAAATATGAATACATGCAATTTCAGCCACCTGATAAAGCACAAAAGACCTCAGATAGCCAAAGAAACCCTGAGCACTAAGAGCAATATCAGGGGCATTGCTATACCATATTTTAAACTGTATTACAGAGCTATAGTCATAAAAACAACATGGTACTGGCACAAAAATAGACCCATAGACCAATGGAACAAATTGAAGACACAAATATGAATACATGCAATTTCAGCCACCTGATATTTGACAAAGGGCCCAAGAACATTCACTGGAGGAAAGACAGCATGTTCAGCCAATGGTGCTGGCAAAACTGGATCTCCGTCTGTAGAAGAATGAAACTAAACCCGCATCTTTCACCTTGCACAAAAGTCCATTCCAAATGGATCAAAAATCTCAATGTAAAGCCTGAAACTCTGAAACTGTTACAGAAAACGTTGGCAAAAGTCTACAAGATACAGGTGTAGGAAAGGATTTTCTAAACCAGACATCAGTTGCTCAGGAAAGAAGGCCAAGAATCAAGAAATGGGACCTCATTAAAATAAAAAGCTTCTGTACATCAAAGGAGGCAACCAGGGAAGTGAAGAGAAAACCCACAGAATGGGAGAAAATCTTCACCAGCGACACATCTGACAGAGGTTTAACATCCAGAATATACAATGAACTCAAAAAACAAAGAATCAAGAAAGGAAGCAACCCAGTTAAGGTGGGCTAAGGAGCTGAACAGAAAGTTCTCAAAAGAATAGATAAAGACTAAGAGCAATGCTGCGGGGATTACTATACCAGATTTTAAGCTCTACTACAGAGCTATAGTCATAAAAACAATATGGTACTGGCATAAAAATAGACCCATAGACCA
>NW_008349975.1:2149221-2151600 GCF_000622305.1 Nannospalax galili | reverse complement strand
GACCAGGCTGGCCTTGAACTCACAGAGATCCGCCTGCCTCTGCCTCCCAAGTGCTGGGATTAAAGGCGTGCACCACCATGCCCAGCTACGACAGGTTTAAAAACCAGAATTTATAACGAACTCTAAATACAGAAAACCAAGACACAAAGCAACCCAATTAAAAGGTGGACTAGGAGCTGAACAGAGAATTCTCAAAAGAAGAAGTAAAGATAGCTATGAAACCTCTTAAAAGATGTTCAACATCACTGATAATTAGGGAAATGCAAATTAAAACCACTTTAAGATTTCTTCTTACCCCAGTCAAACTGGCTAAGATCAAGAGAACAAATGATACCACATGTTGGAGAGGATGTGGGGAAAGGGGAACACTCCTCCACTGATGGTGGGGCTGCAAACTTGTTCAACCCCCATGGAAAGCAGTTGGAGAACTCTTAAAAAACTACAAATGAACCTACCATTTAACCCAGTTACAGCACTCCTTGACATATAACCAAAGAACTCATCCTATTGCAGAGACACTTGTAAATCCATGTTTGTTGCTGCTCTTTTCACAATAGCTAAGAGATGGAAGCAACCTAAGTGTCCCTCAATTGACGAGTGGATAATGAAAATGTGGTTCATTTATACTATGGAGTTATACTCAGCAGTAAAGAAAGATGAAATCATGAAATTTGCAGCTAAATGGGTGGAACTAGAAGCTGTTATATTAAGTGAAATAACACAGACTCAGAAAAAAAACCAATAACAACAACAACAACAAAAACAATGTATGTTCTCCCTCATATGTGGATTCTAGCACTAAACCCTGATAAGTGAGTATGTATGCAGACATAAATACAGGAACCAGGATAATGGAAAGGAACCAGGGAGGTAAAGGAAAAGAAAGAACATGAAAGAGAAGAACAGTAGGAAACCGGTATTAATAAGGGAGGTATGGATAAAAATTGGGTTAGTTTAAGGGAGGAGAAAGGGAAGGGTATACAAGGAACCTAGGGAATAAAGGGAAAGAAGGCACTCAAGAGAGGTAGGACCATAGGAGAAGGGCATTCTTAAGGGAGAAATGGGAAAAATGGGGGCATCTTAAACGTGGAAACCATGGTGTAAGGGTTAGACAATGCAAGAGATAAATAATGCCTAGTTAGTTTTAAAAACCAGAAGGAACCATATTAGTCCAACAACCTACTGAGAATTTATACATACCAGATCAAGAAATATATGTCTAGGCAAGATTTTTCTGACCACATTTATACATGACACATGGTAATTAAAAGTACCAGACTGGTGTAACTAACCTTCTTGGATGTTTAGCAGACATACTTTGGGGCCTATACTAATTTTGTCAGGGGGACATAAAGGATAGTTTTTGATCCTTGCCCTCCTAGGTCGACTAGTTCCAGGGGACTATGAGCATCTCTCAATATGTCCTGTAACTGTGGTGAGTCGCCTGTCCTCTTGATCAAGGAGGCTGTGGAGATGCCATGAGATGGACTTGAACCAGTGTCCATACTACAAAGAGGAGGGTCAACACAGAGGAAACATTTCCTCCATGCTTCCAAGCGAAGCCAGCCATGGTCAAGCAGGACCTATGACTTATCTTTACATGGACAGAACTCTTAAAAGAAAGGAGCCAAGGGCTTCTCCCAAGCCCATGTGACCGCTGAGGAACAGATCCTCACACAACCTTAAGAGTAAAAATAAATTGGTTTATCTGGGCCAACTGTATGGCCTTAAATACCCAAAAGGAAACTATAACCAAAGATTAAAGGGGCCAATACAATTTTTTAAGAGTCCATATGCATAGCTAAAGGCTAACAAGCAACAATGCCAGATAGGAGATACTTTCTTTTGAGTTGTTAGCCAGGGTGGCCCAAGGGACTCCCAGATAGTAACCCAGCATAGAACTGGGAAAATGAACAGCAGACCCCAATCTTATCTAAAGGAATAGTGACAACTGATTGCTGCTAGATGAGGAACAGCTGACCTTCCTAAAACAAAGACCTCTACATAGGCTGACTAGATTCACCAGATGGAAAAGTAATGGAGAATGGCTGGGGTACCGACAACACAGCGGACAGTATCAGGGATGACAGAGTATAAGTGCTCTAGTCAGGGGGGCAGCTATGAGAGGGTGCCATCTGAGAAGTGGGTGTATATATGAATAAGATGGTTTAGGATGTGTGCTTTACACACAAAAAAAATCAACAAATTTTAAAAAATGAGTTATATTTGAGGAGGAAGCAAAAAAATTTACATCATGTTAATTAGTAGAGGTGATAAACATTACTATTGAAATCTACCCGGTGACTTTATATCCATACACAGGTGCCAAGGACCCAGCTCAGAAAGTAACTGACTGTGACTAGTAATAATCAGATATTT
>NW_008349975.1:2087165-2149167 GCF_000622305.1 Nannospalax galili | reverse complement strand
ACAAAAACAAAGAGTCTTTCTGTAAGAAACAATATATTTTAAAATGAAATGGAGACCTTTTTTAAAGGTTAAAAACACATTCAATTTTATGTCTAATAGGGTTTATACTGAGTTCAATATTGTATAACTGTATTAATTTAACTGTGAACCTAAAACTTTTGTAGCCACTTTTGAAAGAGATGTATCTTTGGAAATTGTTATTAAATATGTTAAAGCTGTAATGAAATGCTTCTTCTAAAAAATAAAAAAAAATGTGAGCCTGATAGTCTTGAGAAGCAAATCTCAAGCACCCTATTATTTTACTTGAAAGTACTTTAGGCAAGAAAATGTCTTAAGAACTCTCTCATTTTAAAAAAAGTGATATATGTGTGATAAGAAATCTTTGCCTATCCTATAAGATTTTATTTATTTATTTACTATTTTCATTTAATGTGTATCAATGTTTTGCCTACATGTATGTAGATGTGCCACATGTGTGCCTGGTACCTGTGAAGACCAGAGGAGAGTATCAGATCCCCTGGAATTGGAGTTACAGGTGGTTTAAGTTACCATGTGGGTGCTGGGAACCAAACCTGGGTCCTCTGCAAGAGCAGTATATCCTATAACTGTTGATCCATCTCTCCAATCCTCTATAAGTAAGAATTTTTTTAAAAGATATTGTCATACTGATTTTTATTTGCTTATGTTGTGTTATGAAAATTTTTTGTGTGCCTATATATGTGCATGTCTGTACACGTTGAAACTTCCCATTGTTTTTCATTATTGCTTTTGGATTTTGAATCATAACTGTGACTGTTGTCTCCTTTCTCGGAATATGAAGTTTATTTTTACTTTCTTCTAGTGCTAGTCTGGTCTCAGGGATTTCTAATTAGCTTAAGCTGGCAACTTGATATCAAGGGAGTCTCAGGGGATTGCCCCAATCAGATTGGCCTCTGGTTTGTGGATCATTTTCTTAATTGCTAATTGGGTAGCGCCATCCCTAGAAAGGGGTTCCTATGCTGTATAATAAATCTAGATTGGCACTGGGTAGGTAGCAAGCCAATAAGCATCATTCCTCCATTGTTTGTGCTTCAGTTCCTGATCTGATCTCCCTCAATGATAAACTATGACCTGGAAGTGCAAGATGAAATAAAGGCTTTCCTCTCCAAGTTTCTTTTGGTCATGGTGTTTATTAGAACAGCAGAAACTAAACTAGAACACATTTGGATAACATAGTTATTTTGGAATTTATTTTTTGAGAAAAAGATGAAATTATTTGCTCTTTGCCTATGACCATACTTGCACCTGAGGAATGGGGGCTTTTTACCTAGCTTCTTTTTATCAGATTCATCTATCTTCACAGAATCTATATTCCTGATGCTTATCTTCAGGCATTATGCCTTGCTACTTCATGATACACTTCCCAGATTAAGCAGCTGGCATTCAGAGATAAGTAGTAGTTGTATTTCCTGTCCACCCCCCACAAGATGCTTTTGTATGAGGAAATAACAACTAGACCAACAATTGTGATACATTCTGTAGTGTTATATATACAGAGAGACTCAATCTCGCTAGGGTAAGTTGAGACAAAGCTTCTAGAAGACATTCCATCCATCTCATTGATTTTAAAAGGTTATAAATGAGACTCAATAAGAGAAAGTGGAAGAAGACTGGATTCCAGGCAGAGGAAGCGCAAATAAAGACAGACACCAGAGGCAGAAAATACCTTCAGAAATCTGCATCAACTTCATTCAACTGTAAAGAACATGGGGTAGACAGCTCATTTTTCTTTAGTGTTTACTGTGTAACAGTCACTAGACTAAGCATATATCAGTAATGTCTCTTTTAGTCTCCTCAAACATACCCTTGTGACAGTAACATTATCTTAATTATTTCACAGCAGAGGAAATTGAGAATTAGAGATATGAAATAATGTCACGAAATCATACAGGTAAAAATGTATTAGAGGCATGATTTTTGTTTCTTGTTTTTGAAACAAGGTGTCACCATATAGCTCAGGCTGGTCTTGAACAAATTACAACACACTGGTCTCAAGCTTGAAATCCTCCAGCCTATGCACTGGGATTGTGCGCATGTGCCACCATTATTTCCATCCAGATTGTCTGGATCCAGAGTCCAAGTTCGTGAAAGCTTCACTTTGACAGATTATGAATGACTCTGAAGAATATAGTGTGTCACCAAATGGTTTTCAGTAGAATGGTATATTTATACTTTTGAGCACTTGTGCATGTAGGATGTAGGGTGTACTAGAGAGATGTTGGAGGATGTATGGAGACCCTTTATCAGCCTAATGGAATCTAGATGTGCAAAGATAGCTTGAGGGTTGATTTAAGTGGAAGCAATAGGGATAAACACACAGAGAAAGAGATATTAAGTAGTTTAAACTTACTCCTCCCCTAAGTGTGCAAGGTAAGACTGGAGCAAAAAAGAAATTTTCAGCCTTGGGCCACCATCTTGATCATGGTGCATTAACAACTAGGCTAAATGAAATTAAAGTACAGAAAAATACAGAAGATAATATTCAGTATCTTTTTTTCTTTTCACAAATTTATTCTTTGAAATTTTTATGCATGTATATAATATATCTTGATCATATCTATCTCTAACTCTCCACCTCCTAGTCCATCTAGGATCTTCCATCACATCTCCCTCCCAATTTCATGCCTTCCATTTATTTATTATTCATTTATTCATTTATTTTTCAATCCACTGAGTTTAATAAATGCTGCTTATATTCACAAGTAGGGTCATCCTCAGGGGCATGGGCAGCCTACCACTGGCCAAACCTCCAAAGAAAAGTGACTCTACCTCCTTTTAGCCTTCAATTGCCAATAGCGTCTAAGCCAGCTGTGAAGTCCTGGGAGTCCCTTCTTCCATCCTGAATTTTTTCCAGGATTTTTTATTAATGTTTTTGAGAATTTTATATATGAGCTCTGTATTTACAGAATTTCTACCTCACCTTCTCTTCCAACCCCCCATGCTCCCTAACCCCTATCAATTTCCTGTCCTATTCTTTGATTACTGTTACATATACATATATGCGTGTATGTGTGTGTGTGTGTGTGTGTGTGTGTGTGTGTACGATACACTGAGTTCCTTTAACAGAGCTCATGTGTACTGATGTTTAGGACTGACCACTTTGGATTGGTACACATACTAGGGAACTCATTCTTGAAATGATTCCGCCTCCTCAGCATCCACTGATTGTCTGTAGCTCTTCAGGTAGAAGTGTGACCCTGTGAAATTTCCCCCATCCACATTGGCATGCCAACTGGTGTGTAATTCTATAGGTCTTTTTAGGAAACCATGTTCTTGGGTGCAAGTTCCTAGGTGCAACTCCACTATTATGTCTAGAATGCACTATCTAGCAGTGGAAATTTTGGTCCTCTGACTCTTACAATCTTTCTGCCCCCTCTTCCACAATGGTTTCTGAACACTACGTGTAGGGTTGAAGTGAACATGTACCAACTTGGGCTAAGCACCACAAAGTCACTTATTATTTTCATTTTGATCTATTATGGAATTTTGTGATAGTCTCCATAAGTTGTGAAAAGAAACTTCTTTGATGAGCAGTGAAACTATACTTATCTGTGATATGAGGATAAGTATTTAGAAGATAGTAAGAAATTACATTGGTTTAGAGAAGTATCAATACTAGGTTCTCCTCTAGGGTCCATAACCTCTCTAACCATGAGTAGTTGGCTGTGTTTACAGTATCAGGGTTTCCCTCTTATTTTAGCAGGTCTTAAATCTGATTACACAACTCTTTATTACCCTCAAGATAAAAGTGCCAGTAATGCACTAATATTTTGCTCAGTTAGTCATTGTTTGGCTCATGGACTTTACAATTGGACAGGACCACTGATTGATATTTTTTCCATCTGGACAGCTTACATATTACCTTTGGATACTATGAGAGCCAGTCTTCAAGAAGAAGTCTTCCAGGCCAGTTCCACTCAATTTCTCCAAGGCTGTGTTTGAAGTGTGTAGTGTCTTCAGCAATAGGGTCTTAACTTCATGTTTTGGGAGGCAGCCAAGGGCTGTGACAATAGCCTATATTATTTTGAAAGACTCTTGGACTAACATACCCAACAAGTTGAAAGGGAGTTTCCATTGCTTGGCACTGTATTTTTGTTATATAGCCTTCAACTGTACACATGCACTAACATATATATGTTTATTTTCAATAGGCTTGTGAAATAAAGAATTTCCCTATGTGTTTTCAGACATCCTTAGCATTATTTATCTTTCCTTCCTCCTTCCTTCCTAAAGTACCTCCCATTTTTCTGTTTTCCCTTAATATCTTTGTGTTTTACTATCCCTCTTTCTAGAGCTCTTTCTTCCCTCTTTCCCCCATGGTCCCTTTCTACTTTCCTCGATTATTTAATGATATATACTGGCCTCCAGTGGTTCAAAGCTAGGAATCACAAATAAGAGAAACTACAGCATTTGTTTTTCTGGGTTTGGGTTACCTCACTCAGTATAATGCTTTCCAGTTCCATAAATTCACCCAAAAATTCATGATATCATTTTCCTCTATATATAACTAGAACTCTGTTGTGTATATGTACCACATTTTCATTATCCATTCATCTGTTGAGAGTTGTTTCCATTTCCTAGCTATTGTGAAGAATGGCAACAAACATGACTGAATAAGTATCTTGGTAGGTAATATTATATGCCAAGTCTTTTGGGCATATGCCAAGGAGTGGTATAGCTGGATCAAATGCTAAATCTATTTATTATCTTTTGTGAATTTTTTATAATGATTTCCACAGTTGCTGGACCAGTTTGCAATTCCACCAGCAGTGAATAAGGATTTTTCTCTCCCCACACCCTCACCAGCATCCCCTGTCAGTTGTTTTCTTGATCTTAGCCATTCTAACTAAGTAAGATAAAAATCTTAAAGTAATTTAGAATTGCGTTTCCCTAAGTGCTTTGAATGTTGAATACTTTTCATGATATTTCTTAGCCATTTTTATTTCTTCTTTTGAGAGCTCTTTGTTTAGATCTGTATCATTTTTTCTCTTTTTGTTTTGCATTTTAAATTTGTTTTATTAATTTTTATTGAGTTATTGTGATTTTCATACAGTGTACTTTGATGGTATTTAATGTACTTTTCTTGCATCCCATTTTTAAATTGTGTCATTTGTTTTCTTCATTCTTAGTTTTTTGAGTTCTTTTTATTTTCTGGATATTAATCCTCTACAAGATGTATAGCTGGCAAAGATTCTTCCCCACTCTGTGGGCTTCCTCTGTAGCTGTAAAGACGACTTTTAGTTTAACGAGATCCTATTTGTCAATTTTTGGCCCTAATTCCTGAGCAAATTAAGTCTGATTTGGAAAGTCCTCTCCTAGACTTGCATTTTGTGCTGCCAATCCTTGCTTCTAACAATTTCAACATTTCAGATTTTACCTTGAGGTCTTTGATCCACTTAGAGCTGATTTTCATACAGGGTGATTGATATGGGTCTAATTTCTTCTACATGTGGACATCCAATTTTTCCAGCTCCATTTGTTGAAGATAATATCTTTTCTCCAGTATATATTGACTTACATGTCTTGAAATTTTCCATGGTAATCCTTCCAGGAGTATTCTTTTGCTTAGGATTGTTTGGCTGTCTGGAGTCTAATGTACTTGCACATCAGTTTTAGGATATTTTCTATTTCTGTGACGAATGTAAAGGGGATTTTGATTGGGATTACACTGAATCTGTAAACTGCTTTTGGTAGGATGGCCATTTTCACAATATTAATTCTACCAACCCATGAGCATTAGGGGTCTTTCCATCTTCTACTGCTTTCCTCGGTCTCTTCAGAGATTTAAAATCCTTACTATCAAGGTTTTTCATGTCCTTGGTTAAGGTTCTTTTTAGTTCTTTCCCTTTTTTTAGGCTATTGCAAGTAGGAGAGTTTTCATGATCTTTCTCTACCTGCTTGCTATTGGTATGTAAAATGGCTACTGATTTTGTAAGTTGATTTTATGTCCTGCCAATTTTCTGCAAGTGCTAATCATTTCTAGAAGTTTTTCTCTTTGAATTTTGGGTATCTCTTTTATATAATATCATATCATCTGTAAATATGGAAAATTTGACTTCTTTTCCTGTTAGTATCCCTTTAATTTCCTTCTCTTGTCTTATTGATGTAGCTAGGGTTTCAACCATTATATTTAAAATGACTGGGAATAGTGGACAGGCCTATAGTGTTCCTGGTTTTAAAGGGAATGCTTTGAGCTTTTCCTCCATTTAGAACGATTTTGGCTGTGTGTCTGTCATATATAAAATTTATGTTGAGGTATGTTCCCCTCAGTCATATTCACTCTTGGACTTTTATCACGAAGTCATGCTGGATTGTCAAGACCTCTTCCTCATCTATTGCAATGTGATATTTGTCAAGTACATTTATATGATTTATTACATTTATTGACTTACCTATGCTAAACCATACCTGCATCTCTGAAACAAAGCCAACTTCATCATAGCAGATGATCTTTTTGATATATATCTGTATGTGGCTTACAAGTATTTTATTGTTGAAATTCTGTTCATCAGGGATATTGGCCTATAGCGTACTGTTGTTGTGTCTTTACCTAGTTTTGGTAGTATAGTAATACTGGCTTCATAGAAGGAGTTTGGAGTGCTCCTTCTGTTTCTATCTTTTGGAATAAATTAAGCAGTATTAGTTATAGTTTTTCTTTGAAGATTTGGTAGAATTTTTCTGTAAATCCAACTAAATCTTTTTGTTGTTGTTGTTGTTTAGTTAGAAGGTTTTGTATTATTGTTTCAACTCATTATGGGTCTGTTTAAGTTGTTGATCACTTCTTGGTTTAACATTGGTGGTTCACTTGAATCTAGAAATTCATTAATTTTTTAAGGTTTTCTAACTCGATGGAATATAGATTTTTAAAGTAGTCCTTATAATATCCTGGATTTCTTTAGTGTCTGTTGTAATTTTTCCTTATTTTTCTTTGATTCTGTTGACTTGCTCTTTGTTCCTTTTGGTCTGTCAATTTTGTTTGTCTTTTCAAAAAAACCAGTTCTTAGATTTGTTTGTTTTTTGTATTGTTTTCTTTGTTTCTGGTTCATTAATTTTTGCTCTAATTTTTATTTTTTCTTCCCATCTACTGAATTTTAGTTTGTTTTTTCCTTGTTTTTCCATATTTTTAAGTTGCATCAAGTCATTTATTTGTGCTCTTTCTGATTTTTTTTTCACTTTTTTATTGAGCTTTTTAAATTTCATACGTTTCCCACTCAAGTACAGACCCCCTCCCCATCCATACCACCCCCTATCCCCAGAGTCAACCCTATGCACTCTGCTATACATGCTGAGTTCTATTCATTCAGGTGTTTGTACCTAAATGTCCTTCGGTGTTAATGCATCCACTGGAGTCTACTCGGCCCATCCAGTTGCTGTATGTAAATCATAGTCTCCCTCATCCAGCAGCAATCAGTCTCAAATAGTTCTCAATCTAGTGCTGGCCTGCCACCTATTTCTCACCTCCCTTTGGGCCCTTGTTTAATTGAGCTGACATGGGTCCCATGCTTGTAACCACCACTGCCACAGGCTCACATGAGGAGCAAGCGTCCAGTGGCCTGGAGGCCTCCGCCTCCCTGTGTTCATGAACTACCCCTGGTTCCCCAAGCTGTGGGTGAATGGAGTTCCATATAGGAGTCCCATACTACACTCTACAGTCTCCAAAACTTGGCCAGTTGTGGCCTTCTGTGTGCATTGCTGGTGAGGGTTTCAGGGTGCATTAGCCCTCTCTCTACCCCTTATTATACTATGTTCCATGAGCCTTAGTTGTAGAGATTCAACTGCAGATGTATCACCTAGTATTGGGCATCTCCCAGGCATATGTTCTATATGCCTAACCAGATGTGCAACTCTTCTTTGATGAGTGCTGTATGGAACGCTTGGCACCCTAAGGGAGGGCTCTTCTGACACTGTGTTCCCTGCCGAGCGGCTCCCAGGTTTACATATATAGTAAGGTTCAGACCTCTACATGCATTTCTCATAGGGTTTCTAGGGCATCCCTTTTCCCTCTAGGTTTCCTAGTTCCCGAGATTCACTCATCTCCACTCTTTTTTCTCCTATCTGGCTTCCCTCCTCCCTCCCTCCATAGTCACAGTGCCCCATTTTCCCCACCCTCCCCATAATATCCCCCCATCCTTACCATCATTCTTCTCCTGACTTCCCCCCTCCCCCACACTATGGTCCTTTGCATGTCCCTCCCTCTTCTCCTCCCTGCCAATTACTCCCAATTTTTCCACCTCCCTCAGGTAACATCTGTTCCCTACCATGCTCCTTTCAGGCTGTTTCTCTTCCTTTACCTCTGTGTATCCTTTCCTTTCTCCTGGATGCTGTGTTAAAACAGAATTTACTCACATTTAAGGTATTGGTGCTACAATCCACAAATGAGGGAGAATAAATGGTGCTTTTTTTGCATTTGTGTTACTTCACTTAATATAGCACTCTCTAGCTTCATCCATTTACCTGTGAATTTCATAATTTCACCTTTTTTTACTGCTGAGTAGAACTCCATTGAGTAGATGTACCACATTTTCATTAACCATTCATCAGTTGAGGGATATTTAGGTTGTTTCCATTTCTGAGCTATTGTGAAGAGAGCAGCAACAAACATGGATGGGAAGGTATCTCTACAGAATGATGAATCCTTTGGGTATATATCAAGGTATGGTATCACTGGATCATATGGTAAGTTCGTTTTTATTTTTTTGAGGGTTCTCCACACTGCTTTCCACAGTGGTTGTACGAATTTGTGTTCCCACCAGCAGTGAATGAGTGTTCCCCTTTCTCCACATCCTCTCCAGTGTTTGTAGTCTTCCCTTAGTTGTTTCGTTTGCTGTACATAAACTTTGTAGTTTAATGAGGTCCCACTTATTGATTGTTGACCTTAGTGCCTGAGCAGCTGGTGTTTGATTTAGAAAGTCCTTTCCTATGCTTCTATCTTGGAGGGTGATGCCTATATTTTCTTCTAGTAGTTTCCAAGTTTCAGATTTTATATTGATGTCTTTGATGCATTTGGAATTTGTGCAGGGTGAAAGATAAGGATCAAGTTTCATTTTTCTGCAAGTGGAGATCCAGTTTTGTCAGCACCATTTGTGCTGTGTGCTTCACTGTGTGTTCTTAGCACCTTTGTGGACTATCAGGTGGCTAAAATTATATGAACTCATGTTTGGGTCTTTTATTTTGTTCCATTGATCTATGTGTCTATTTTTGTACCAGTACCATGCTGTTTTTATGACTATAACTCTGTAATATAATCTGAGATGTGGTATGGTGATGCCCCAGCATTGTTCTTTTTACCCATGATTGTTTTACCTATCTGGGGTCTTTTATGATTTCATATGAATGTTAGGATGATTTTGTCAAGCTCTGTGAAGAATGTCATGGGTATTTTGATTGGGATTGCATTTAATATATAAATTGCTTTTGGTAACATAATCATTTTCACAATATTGATACTACCAATCGATGAACATGGTAGGTCTTTCCATCTACTCGTGTCTTCCTCTCTGTCTTTAGAGTTTTGAAATTTTCATTGTAGAGATGTTTAATGTCTTTGGTTAGGTTTATTCCTAAGCACTTTATTTTTTTAAGGCTATTGAGAATGGAGGGTTTCCTTGAGTGCTGTTCTGATTACTTGTTATTGGTATATAGAAAGGCTACTGATTTTTATAAGTTGATTTTGTATCCTGAAACTTTACTGAAAGGATTAATCAATTCTAACAGGTTTCTAGTGGAATTTTTGTGATTTCTTATGTATAATATCATGCCATCTGCAAATATGGATAGTTTGACCTCTTCTTTTCTAATTAGTACTCCTTTAATTTCCTTCTCTTGTCTTATTGCTCTTGCAAGAGTTTCAATCACTAGTGGACAGCACTGTCTGGTTCCTGATTTTAATGGGAATGCTTTCAGTTTTTTCCATTTAGGATGCTGTTGGCTATGGGTTTGTTGTATATAGTTTAATTATGTTGAGGTATGTACCTTCCAGACCAATTCCTTCTAGGATTTTTAACATGAATGCATGTTGGATTTTATCAAAGGCCTTTTCTGCTCCTTTTGAGATGACCATGTGGTTTTTAATCTTTAAGTTCATTTTCTGTTCCCCTTCAACCACGACAGATAATTTTTCTGGGTGAAGTATTCGGGGTTGGCATCCATGGTTGTTTAGAACTGGGAATACTTTGGTCCAACCTCTTCTGGCTTTCATATTTTGCATTGAAAAGTCAGGTGTAATTCTGATGGGTATTCTTTTATATGTAACTTGACGTTTTTCTCGAGCTGCTTTCAGTACCCTCTCTTTGTTCTGTATATTTAATTTTTTACTATGATATGTCATGGGGACTTTCAGTTACGATCATGTCTTAATGATATTCTCTGTGTGTCTTGAATCTCTATACATATATCTTTCCTTAATTTCAGGAAGTTTTCTCCTATAATCCTATTGAAGATCTGTTCAATGCCATTGGTTTGAGTTTCTTCTCCTTCCTGTATGCCTATAATATGTAGATTTGGTCATTTCATGTTGTACCACATTTCCTGAGTATTCCATTTCTGTGTTTTTCTGGATTTTGCATATAGTCTTTGCTTAAGGAGTCCAGATTGTCAACTTTATCCTCTAATCTTGATATTATGTTTTCCATTTCATTCATTCTACTTGTGAGACTTTCTCCTGTTGTTTCTGATTGGTTTATTGAGTTTTTCAGTCCTCTGTTCATTTCCATTTGGGTTTTCTTCACTATTTCTATCTCTTTAGTGAATTCACTTTTCAAGTTATGAATTGTGTTTCACAGTTCTTTAAGCCACATATTTGTATATTTTGGGGTTTCCATCAAAAGCTTATGACTTAGCTCTTTGAGTTGTTTGTATTTTCTTGAAGTTCTTTGATCATTTTTATAATCGTTCTTTTAATTTCTGCATCATGGGGTTCTACATGGTGGTTCTCAATGTTGTTCACCTCTGTAGGACTCATGGGTTTTGTTGGAGACTAATTTTCCTGGTTTTTCAAATCGTTTGTGTATTTGTATGGCTGTTTGGGCATATGGATGTTCTTTGTTGGTTATGTATTCAGTAGGAACTTCTGCTTAGTGTTTGTTTGATTTGGGTTCTGTTAATATTGCTTATGTAGCTTGGTTACTTTTTGTTTCAGCATGGAAGACAAATTTGGTGGGTATTTCAAGTTCTTGCTGAGTAGTAGACTGGTAAGGGTCCTGGCTGAGCAGCTGTGTCTGCCTGATCAGGATGCTGGGAAGTAGGTGGTGAGGGGACCACCTTGGGGGACAGACAGGGAAGAAGCCTGGTGTCAGGTGTACAAAGGCAAGTTGGGGTGGGCGCAGGCTGTGAAGTCTCAAGCGAAGTAGACTGAAGAATTGGATTGCTCTGGGTATAAAGGATCGGGAATCGGTGGAGGGATCTGGGCCAGAGAGTAGTCTAGAGGTCTGGGGTGCCAAGAGAAGAAGGGGGCCTGTGTGCAAGGCTCGAAGGAGAATAGGATGTGGGAGCTGGGAGATTGAATCAGGTTCTGGGAATGAAGGCATAATGGACACGGTTCTCTTTCTGATTTTTTTCTTTTTAATATTTTAATTTAAAAAAAAATTTGTGCATTTCATATAGAATATCTCAAACAATTTTAATCATCTTTATACCCCATCCCCACTGGTACCCTCCTGTAGCCTCCCCCTCTCCCCACTGGAGCCCATATACTCTGTCATCCCTGTTACTGCTCACTGTGTTGCCAGTACCCCCAGCCATTCCCCAGTGCAAGTCCATCCTCTGCATCTAGACAGCCTATCTAGAGTTCCTTGTTTTAGGAAGATCAGCTCTTCTTCATCTAGCAACAATCAGTTGGCAACACTCCTTTAAATAAGATTGGGGTCTGCTGTTCATAGTTCTGTGCTGAGTTACTATCTGCTTGAGTTTGCATTGGACTTGTATATGTGGATCTTTCTGATTTTATAAAGTAGGTATTTAGTGTTATAAATTTCTCTCTTAGAACTGCTTTTAAGGTGGTCCAGATGTTCTGTTTTCATTTTCCTTTAATTTCAGGACTTTAAAATTTTCTTTCTTTATTTGTTTTCTTTGACTCACTCATCATTCAACAGTGTGTTGTTTAATCTCAATGAGCTCTGGAATTACTAGAGATTCTTTTGCTGTTGATTCTAAGCTTTATTGTATTGAGTCAGATAGGACAGATGGAGTTATTTCAATTTTCCTGTATTTGATGAGGTTTGTTTTATATCCCAGTATGTGATCTATTTTAAAGAAACTTCCTTGGGCTGCTGAGTAGAAAGTATCTTCTGTGATCTTTGTGTGCAATATTTTGTCTATTAGACCCATTTGGTGCATAATGTCATTTAATTCTGATGTTTCTCTTTTTATTATTTGTCTAGATGACCAGGGTATTGGAGAAAGTGAGGTATTGAAATCACCTATGATAACTGAGTTGGAGTTAATCTGTGTCTTGAAGTCCAGTAGTACTGTTTTTATTAAATTGAGTTCCCAGAAGTGTGTTGCATGTGTGTTTAGGATTGAAATACCTTCTTGGTTAATTTTTCTCTTGTAAAGTTTGAAGTCTATTTCCTCAGATATTAGGATAGCAACGACTGTCTGGTTCTTGGTTCCATTTGTTTGGAATATTCCATTTCTTCGTGCTAAGGTAGTGCCTCTTTGAAGGTAAACAGAGTTTCTCGCAGGAAACAATAATGTGGATTTTGTTTCTTAATCCATTTAGCTAATCTATGTTTTTTGATTGGGAAGTTGAGGCCATTAATATTTAAAGTTATCATTGTAAGATATGCATTGACTACTGTCATTTTAATTTGCTGCTTGTGTTCTTTGTTCTATTTTGTGTTTTCATGATTGTAACTTCATTTCTTTTCTTTCTGTAGCCTCTTGGCTATGTTTAATACTCTCTTCATTCTGAAGTATTACTTTTGGTATTCTCTGGTTTTATGGCTATGAAACCTTTCAGCCTGTTTATATCATGGGCAATTTTTTCTCCCTCAACTATGGCAGATAGTTTTTCTGGGTAAATTAATCTGGGTTGGCATTTGTAGTCATTTAGAACTTGGAGTACATAGCTTTAGGCTCTTCTAGCTTTTAAAGTTGTCATTGAAAACTCAGCTGTTATTCTGATGAGTTTTCCTTTATCTAGCTTGTGATTTTTCACTTACAGCTTTCAATACTCCCCTCTTTGTTCTGCATATTTAGTGTCTTTACTATGATATGTTGTGTGGAGTTTTTTCTGGTCCTGTCTATTTGGTGTTCTCTGTATATCCTAGTTGGTTTTATATCACTTTGGTAAAACACTCTGACAACTAACAACTTGGAGAGGAAAGAGTCTATTTAAGTTACCCGCCCCAATCATATTTCTTCTTTAGGTAAGCCAGGGCAAGAACTCAGGGCAGGAACCTGGAGGCAGCAACTAAAGCACAGGCCATGGAGGTACACTGCTTCCTGGCTCTCCTGGTTCTCCTGGCCTATGTTCAACTTGCTTTCTTATGTAGCTCAGAACACCTGCTTAGGGGTGGCACCACCCACAGTAGGCTGAGCCCTCCCACATCACCAAATAATCAGGAAAATGTCCCATAGACTTGTCCACAAGTCACTGTGATAGAGGAAATCATTCAATTAAGGTTCCCTGTCCCAGGTATGTCAAGTTAACAACCAAAGCTATCCAGCACAGTGTACTTCTTGCATCTGTATAGGTATGTCCTTACTTGAGAGTTTTCTTATATAATTCTGTTTAAGAGCTGATCTATACTATTGACCTTGGATTCCTCTTCTTCGCCTATAAATTACAGATTTAATCTATGATGTTTCAAAGTCTCTGTATATTCCTTTCTTATGTTTTAAAATAAATTTCATATTCTTTGAGTGGTCTAATTCCTGTACTTTATCTTCAAGTCCTGATATTATTTTTTTCTACTTGATCCTTTCTACCAACAAGAATTTTATCTGAATTTTCTAACTGGGTTCTCTGTCTTTTTCAATTCCATCTTCATTATAGCTGAAGTTTTCTTCAATATTTCTATCTCTTTCCCATATTCCCTTTTCAAATCCTGAATTTTTGTCATTTCATTGAATAGTATATTTAATTTTTTCAGCTTCACTCAGGAGTTTATTCCTATCCTCTCTTAGTTCATTGAGGTGTTTGTGTCTTCTTTAAACTCCTTCAATTCTTTAATCATATTTATGATTGTTCTTTTAATTTCTGTGTCCTAAGATTCCTCTGGGTAATTCTCATTATAGAATCTTTCTACAAGACTAGTGGGTTTTGGTGAGACATATTGTCAGGGCTTTTCATATTGTTTGTATTTCTCTGATGTGACCCAGGCATATTGGCTTCTTTTGCTGGTTGTGATTGATATGAAATTTTAGCCTGCGTTTGTTGGGTGAAACTTTGGTTCTGTTTTTGTTGTCATAGCTTCATTGGTTTCAAATCATGTATGAAAAGTTTGTTGATCTGTCCTTCGGATGCATGGAATTTATATTTGATTGGAGGGATGAGGGTGATTCTAGGCTGGTCCAGTATGTTAGCTGGGCAATCACAGCCAGGCCTGGAAATGTGGAGAGGACGGCAGAGTGTCAGAACTATGGCTAACTCACCCAGGTGAGTCCATAGCAAAAGCTGAGAAACTCAAGCTATATCTGGGAGAAGAGATGTGGTAGGCAGGGTTCTGGCTATCTTACCAAGCTAATCTGGAGGGCAAGGTATGAGACCCACACTAGGCCTGAGTGTGTGGAGATGGTTGTGGGGTAGGCAGGGTTCTCCATACTAGAATTTTCAGCTGACTTTATCTTGTGCAAGCAACAATAGCTGTTGTGAGTTCATGTGTACAAAAGGCATGTCATGTCCAGAGGACAGTGTTTCACAGTCCTAATCCCCATCCTATGGCTCTTACATTCCTTACACACACCCCTGCAAATATCCCTGAGCTTTGAGGTGAAAGATTGATATTGATTACTCATCTATGACTAAGCACATACAGACACTTATTCTCAGCACTTTGAACAGTTATAAGTCTCTGAATTAACCGCCTGCTACAATAAGAGCTTCTCTTACCAAAGTTGTGGACAAATCTATGGATAGAAAGACTGTATTTACAAGACAGTTTGACAACATAACCATGTAGGAAAACAACATCAAGAGGTTCTCTACTAGTGTCTATGACTTCCCTAGCTGTGGATTTTGATCATGTTTACAGTACCAAACATGAATTCCTATGGAGCTGGCCTAAAATCCAACTGAGTGCAATTGCTTACCCTCATAAAGAACCTTGCCACTATTGTACCAGTGGACACATTTTGCCTGGTACATCAGTATTATGGCATGCCGGGTCCAGCACTGGATAAGGTCACAGATGTCTTTTCTCCCCCAGCAACCTTCATAACACTCCCCAGCAAGATGAAAGCTACCCAAAAGGGAGAGGATTTCCTGGTCAGTTGAAGATTCTTTTCTCTGTATTGTGAACTGAAGTTTCTGAGTGGTATCTGCAACAGTAGGGTCTTACCATCTAGTTACGGTGGGCAACTAAGAGCAATGACAATAGCCTGCACTGTTCTGTATACCTCTGAGCCTTCCCTAATCAATAGCTTATAGGGAGGTTGCCCCTTTTGTGTGTTTAATCTGGACTACATGTGGAAGCTAGGAAAATAGAAACATCAACGGTGGAAGGTATATTCAGAGAGGGGGGATAGCAGAATACAGGTGTAATGAAAGTTTATAGAGGGAGAATGCTCAGAGCAGAGGGTTCATGTAGATAGTAGACTGATGGGTCTGGGGAAACCTGGGACAAGGGGAAGGGGCAACAAAATGAAGGGCAAAGATGCTGCTTCCAAATCTATGGTTTTGAATCCAAGTAGAAAATATAAGAAGAGAGGATAGTAGAACACATTTGATGTGAAAGAATATGCAGGGAGAATACTAGGAGCTAAAGGTTTAAGCCGGGATGGAGGCAGGAAATGGGGGAAAGGAGGGGAAGAGCACGGGTTGATAAAACTTAAGGATGTATGAAGAAGCCTATGAAATCGTACTACTTTGTAAACCATCAAAATACACTTTAAAAAGGAGTTTGAACAGATATGAAAATATCCAATATCTTAATAAAGGAATTACTGTTAAGTGTTCTATACATGAACATTTAACAATTGGAAGCCAGTGTAGCTCAGTTAACAATTCTATTACAGTGTTTAGTGTATCCACTATTAGACAATACTATTTATTTTGGCCTGAGATATTTTACACAACTGTTCTTAATAATAGGCTATGTAGAGTGAAGACCAGACACAGATGTCTGCTACAATTCCACAGTTTACCAATGTCTCTCATAGACCTAATCATCTAAAGATTTTAAATTTATAATGTCTGATAATACCTTTCTCTCGAAGATATTCATGGAAATTTGTAGGGAATTATTTTTGAAGAATTAGGATTGTGCAATATTTTGTGAATTTATTGCTTGACATACATGTCAAAATAAATATTGGCTTTTAGGTTAAATGGGCAGTTTTCTATTTTAAAAGCTAGGCTTTTCAGTTACCATCCATTTACACTACCAAATATTGTGTTTGTTTAGAACATGCTTTAGTGTGTACACTATATCTTTGTGACTCAGCTGAGACTGATGCCATTTGCTCCTTATTAGGCTTCTTGAGAACATGTGGCTGGTAGAGCCAACAAATGTACCTTTAAATATGCTTTCATACAGAGATTGGTTCCGAACAGTTCCACAATGAGATTAGTTTACATTAATTGTATGTGTATATGTGTGTGTATGTATGTGCATATGTGTCTGATGGTAAACTTGCAGGTGGATATGTATGCAGGTGATGGCCAGAGGTCAATGTCTGGTGTCTTCCTTGAGCCCCTCCACTTTATGTTTCTAAGACAGGATCTCTAACTAATCCTAAAGCTCACCAATTCAGCTAGATGATCTGACCAGCCAGCTCTAGGGATATGCCTATCTCCAGCTCCAGTGTTAAAATTACTGTTGCATTCCATGGTGCCTGGCCTTTTGTGTAGGTGCTGGTGATCCAAACCTAGGTCCTTATGCTTGTTCAGCAAGTACTTTATTGACAGCTCTCTCCCTAGTTCTCCATATTAATTTTTTATATTTCCTAGGTACTTTAAATTTAAGAACAAGTAGACCAAACTTTGCTTAAAACATAACTTTTAGAAAATTATGTGCCAGAATTTCTGAGCAGCATGAAGCAATCAGTGCTATCCAGAGTCAATAAAATTGTTATGCAAAGCAAAAAACAATCATATTAGAATTAGTTTGTGTGGCTTTGTCTTAAATAGATGTTAGTTCAGTTAAAACATTAACAGAGATTCATCAGCTTTTATTAGTTAAGATTCAAGTTGGTTGAAAACAACAAAGTCCAAATTTACAGTGACTTAAAATAAGTTATTTCTCTTTAATCTCTTAAAGTGAAAATTTCAAAGCTAACTTGAGAGCACTGATGCACGAACTAGATTCAGGATATTGTGATGCTTAGATGTGGAAGGCTGATAGTGGCTTCAAAAGCTTCCAGGCCCTAATGCCAAGTATCTGTAAGTGTTCCTGAGTGGGAAAAGACTTCTTGGAGATATAACTAACAAGGTTCTTTTTTGTTGACTGACAAATTTTTTACTGAGGTTTTGTGTATTTCATATCATTTTGATCAATTTTAAACTCTCTCCCCCCATCTCCTCCCACCAAAGCTCCCCTCAAACCACCAGATTTCAAGTATTCTGTCATATATGGTAAGTCCTATCTGGTCAAGCATTTGTATCCAAATGTCCCTCAGAGCAAGTTCATTCACTGGAGTCTAGTCAGCCTATCAAGAGTAAATCCCTTAAAGAAGATTACTCTCCCTCACCCCACAGTAATCATTTGCCAATAGTTCCTTGGCTAGGGTTGGGGCCTGCTGCCTATTTTCCCAGTTCTATGATGGTTTTTGTCTGATTGAGTTAGCATGGTTTTATGTATGCTGCTGGCATTGTTGCAAGTTCATGAGCAAGTTTCCAGAGTCCTGAAAACCTCTTTCTTTGTGTTCAAGCACCAACCCTGTCTCTTACAATCTTTCCATCCCCTCTTCTGCAATGGTCCCCGAGCCATGAGTTGGCGAGTTTTAGTATAAGAGTTATGTCCAGGGACACAGCTAACAAGGTTCTAGAAACAGGAATGTTATGTTGGATTTTCCAGGTGGACATTAATAACCCAACCTTATAATTAAATGCAGAAGGAGATTCAATATACAGAGGGTTTGGGGGGTATAACCCAGTGGTAGATCATTTGCCTCACTTGGCTCTGGGCTCCATTCCCAATATTGCGAACACAAAAACTGGACACAGGAAGAGATCCTTATTTCTGTGTCTTTGCTTTCCTCCTCTAATTTTCCTCTTATACTTGCCTTTCCATTTCTTTCCTTTCCTTCTTTGTATTTTGAGGCCCAACAATCCCAGTCTAAATTCTGATTTGTTCACTGAATTCTGAATTCAAGGTATAGTTTTGCCCTTAGAGTCACTGTCAAAAGTGTGGTTCTGGCCGGTCGTGGTGACTCAGGCCTTTAATCCCAGCACTCAGGAGACAGAGGCAGGCAGGTCTCTGTGTTCGAGGCCAACCTGGTCTCCATAGAGAATCCAGGCCAGCTGGGGCTACAGGGAGACCCTGTATCAAAAAGACCAAAAAAAGAGAGAGGGAGAAAAGAAAAGTGTGGCTCTGGGCACCTTCATTTAAGCTCAGTGGGGTCTTGATATTGGAGTTCTTGCCTTCAGAACTGTGAGAGCATACATTTTTATTCATTCATTTTATTAATTACATTTGCCCTTTGACAATTTCATACACGTCCACAGTGTATCCCTATCACTTTTACCCCACCTTCCCTTTTTTGCACCCCCCCCAACAAATTCAAGTTTGTTTCCCAAATTTATGTCTTTTGGGTTGGTTTTGTGACCTACTGAGTTTAACCAGGGCCATCTGTGTGACCATGGGTTTTTAACTATGCATTGGACACTGCTTGGATCAAAAATTGGTACACAACTGAAGACTGATTATTATTCTCCTAGAATTCACCAGTAACCAGTAGTTCAGCGGGAAGCAGGAGGCCCCATGAGCCCCTCCCCGACCCATGACTGATTATTGACTGGGTAATTCTTCTGCAGGCAAATGGAACCACAGTTGCAGAGAGTTTCTGATTGCAATGACTCTGTTGTATTTGGAGGACCACATTATTATTTTCTGCCTCTCCTCTGAGATGTTCACTGAACCTTATAGGGGCCAGTTAAAAGAAAAGTCTTGTTGAGGGCACAGCTCTCAACACCTCATTCCAAGCTGCTTGAGCAGCCACAATGGTAGGAGGGTAAAGATGCTTGTGTTGCAAGTCTTACAACCTAAATTCAGTCTCTGGACTGAATTTCTCTTCCACATAAAGGTGGAAGGAAAGCACTGACCCCACAGTTCTGATTATTTTAAGTCACCAAATTGGTGATAATTGTTACAGCAGTGTACATTAACACACCAGGGAGTGGGATGTGATCCTATGGTTCAAAATAGACAAACATTTCATTCATCTTCTAACTAGATTATATATAAAGAGATGATCATTCATTTATTCATTCACTCATTGATGCATTCAACAAATATATACAGTGAGACTATATTATATCAGGCATTGATGAAACTGTTTGCAATACATTTATAAAGCACACACACATGCACACACACACACACAAATAGAATAAGACACATCTTATTTTATGATAGGCAGTAAAATTCAACAGAAAAAAAAGAAAATTAAAGCAAAGCAAGATATACAAGTACCATTTTAATAGATTGGTCATGGAAAGTCTCATTAAAAAGATGGGCCAGGCGTGGTGGCTCACGCCTTTAATCCCATCACTCAGGAGGCAGAGGCAGGTGGATCTCTGTGAGTTCAAGGCTGGCCTGGTCTACATAGTGAGTTCCAGGACAGCTGGGGCTACAGGGAGACCCCATCTGAAAAAAAAGACAAAAAAAGATGGGGTTTTGTACCCAGATATCCTTGACCAGATAGGACTTTACATGTATGGCAGAATCAGTGAGGTCTGGTGGGGGAGTGTGTGAGCGTGGGTGTGGGAGGGGGTCTAAATTTAATTAAGAACTGTTGTATAAAATGTACAAAAGCTTAAATTTTTTAAAAATAGATGGGTTTTGAGCAATGAATCGAGGGAGTAAAAGATACTCAAAATATAGAGGAAGAACATTTTATGAAAGAGAAATAGCTAGAGCAAATTCTTTGAGCCATGAGAATGTTCTATGTTTTCTCTAAGTTATATTTTCTTTTTAATTGACAGTTATTTAAGTGGTTATTATATGATGCTTTGATACATATATACATTGTGTAATGATAAAATCAGGGTGAGTCACTTTTTAATTCCCTCAAAAAGTTTTTTTTTTTTTTTTTGGTGTGGAAATAACATGAAAAAAATCCTACATTCTAGCTGTTTTGAAAAATAAATAATATAATATTCTTAACTATGTAGTCATGCTACTGTTAATGGAAACTCTAGAAATTTAGTCTTTCCTCCTAACTGCAATTTTGTGCTAATTGTCCAGATTCTTCCCTTCTTCCTTTTCTTCCCCCTTTCGTAACTTCTGCTACTCTCGATTTCTGTGATATGAACTTTTTAAGACTCTAAATATAAAGGAGATCGTAAATTCTTGGCCTCTCTGTGTCTGGCTTATTTTAATTTACACAATGTCCTTAATCTCAACCATGTTGTTTAAAATGACAAGATTTAATTATTTTTATGTTAATTTTTCTTTATGCTTGAGAATTTCATACATGTATAGAATGACACAGAACAACACCCACCCATTTCTTCCCTCCAGCTTCCCCCCAATACCCGCCCAACATGGCCCTCCCAAATGCATATCCTCTTTCTCTTTTTATAACCCACTATGTCCAATTAATATTGCTCATGTATGTATGGATGTGGGATCACCCACTGGAGCATGGAAAATCTGTCAATGGCCACATTCAAATAAAAAGGGATGATTCCCTCCCCTCCAGACCTATCAACTGCTTTCAGTAAGAGATGGGATCTGGCATAGATCTGGACTCACCTATGCCAGAACTTTGGCTGGATTGATCTTGTGCATTTCTTGCACAGGTAACCACAGCTGGTGTGAGTTCATAATTGTGATAATCATGTCAAGTTCATAAGTTTTCAGTTCACAGTGCTCCTTCCCATCCTGTAGCTCATCCATTCTTTCTACCTTCTCTTTTGCAATGTTCCAAGCCTCGGTGGTAGTGATAGTGAGTGTTGAAAATGTTACATGGAGGGATGAGCACTCTTATTTTCCTTTGATCAGTTATGCATCTTCCTTATGCAACAGATGGTGATTAACCAAGAAAGCCATAACTGGCCAAAGTACAAAGAATAAGAGGCTGCAGAGAACTTATCCCTGAATAGGACACCTATATCAAACCTCTGCTGCCCCAGACTCAGGGACCATTGCAGAAGAGGGGGAAGAAAGATTGCAAATGCCCAGGGTGGTTGATGAGCGCAAAGACAGATTTCCAGACAGCTAGGAAGTTACTGGAAAGAACTTACAGCATTGATAACAGCATACACAAGACCCATGCAAGCTCAAACCATACAAAAACTCAGCACAGAAGTGGGGAAGAAGCCCCAACGTCAGCTGAAGAATTATTGGCAACTACAGAGAGAGGTGTACTGGTTTATTTAAGGATGTGATGCTAGATAGGTTAACCAGGCTTCAGCAGATGAATGCACACCAAAGGACATTTGAGGATACAAATGTGCCGTGATAGGCTTTAACGTAGATGACAGAGTATATGAAATCTGGCAGGAGGGGGTTATAAGATGGGTGCAGATAGGGGAGGGGTTCTAAATATAATAACATGTATGACATTTGAAAAAATTTAATAAAATATTTTAATTTTTTAAAATAAAGAAGCTTCTGTGATCAAGGTTGAGAATAGACCAAATCTATGGGTAGAAACATAAATATGTAGAAGGCAATTTGATAATATAACCATTTAGTAAAGTAACATTAGCACATTTAGTCTACCCAAAGGGCCCATGACCTACCCAACCATGGGCTTTTGACCAGAATTACAGTACCAGGCACAAAATTACCTCCTGTAGAGCAAGCTTCAAATCCAGTTAGAAAGAGGTTAGTTACCCCGTATCAGCTGTCCCATTATCTTGCTTCATAGGTCAGCACTGTTGATACAAGGGCCAGCTCTGTGTAAGACCATTGATGTGTGTTCTTCCTCACCAACTTACATTCTGGCATTATGAAAGCTGGCCAGAAGGGAGGAAGTTTCCCGGTCAGTTTTAGATTGATTTCTGTATGCCCTGTAGCCAAAGTATGGTATTTTTAGCAATCGGGTTTTTACCATATCCTACTACTTTACAGCTGAATAGCATTTCTTTGTATATACCATATTTTAAAATTTATCAGTTTATGTACATTTAGCTTGATACTATATCTTCACTCATGTGCACAGTGCTACAGTAAACCTGTGAGTGCAGATAATGCTTCAGCATGATGATTTCACTTCATTTGAATATATATTCAATAGTAGGATTGTTGGATTATATGGTCATTCTGTTTTTAATTTTTTGAAGCCTGATACTGTTGTCTGTAATGACTGTATTAGTTTAGATTTTCACTAATAATTGTATAAGATCTCTGCTTTCTCTGTGTCTTTACTGGCATGATTGTATCTTTTCAGTAATAGTCATTCCAATTGGAATGAGAAGATGGAATAGTTTTGGTTTTGGCTATTTAGGTTATTTGTTATGTTATTCTCGTTTTAGTTTTGAGATGGTGTCTCCCTGTGCTTCCTGGGCTTGTCTTGAACACTTCAGCTCAAACATTCCTTCTGCCTCTGCCTCCTGAGTGGCTGGGAATATAAGCATGCTCCAACATGTCAAGATCTTGCCCATTTTGAAATTTGAGTACTTGTGCTTTACTATTGAGATCTTTGAGTTTGTTATACATTCTGATTATTAACCACTTGTCAGATACATAGATGCAAAAAATTTCCCCTGCTTAGTGGGTCATTTTGTTTTGAGAATAGCAAAGAGGCCATTGTAATGAGGCACAATAAAAAACGTAGGTGATGAGGTCAAAGAGGAAAAGAAGAAGTGATCTAGTACAACCTTGAAAGTCACAGCAAAGTCCTTTGGCTTTTCAAATGACCTTCGCATTGGGAAGGCCTGAGCTGAGAAGTGGCATGGTAAATAATTATTTGATGTTCTAGGTTAGCAGCAAATATTTGAGAGGATTTCTTTAGATAGAAGTAAAATGATTCATATAGAAGCATGCAGACGCATTAACGAGGAATAAGAATAAAGTAAAGGACAACATTGGAGTATTTCTTAATAAAAAGAATTATAAAAATTGATATATAGATTTGAAGGATACTTAAAATTAAACTATCTGATATTAATTGGACACGTAAGATGGACCTTACTATATTGGAAAATAATGAAGGCACTAATTTATATTAACTTTTAATAAGTCAAAATTGTATGCAGCAATTTTCAGACTAATCACTAAAAATAGTAACAGAATGAGCAGTAAAATAATAGAGAATATTTTTAAACATATACAAAGAAAGAGGAAAGGAAAATGGAATTCAGGGCACGTTAGGTGAGAAGAAAAATGGAAAGTTAAGGCAGTTGATTTAAACCTCAGTACATAAGGAATCATATCAAATATAAATATGATACAGAGTAATTAAAGATAGCACTTACTATACTACTCAAAACTCAATTATGTGATATTGATAAATATATATCCTAATTCTAATGGATAGAGAAGTGTTTTAAACTAAAATGACAGCAAAGTTATATATGATGCAAACTAATCAGAAGAAAGCAGCATATGTTTAAACTAAATATATTTTTAGGCAAGAAACATTACTAGAAATAAAGGACATTTTGAAATGATAAAATATTCACTACAAACCAGACAAAGAATCCAACAAAAGAAGAAAATTAGAGACCAAGCTCTCTGATGAACATAGATACAAAAATCCTCAACAAAATCTCCCAAACTGAATGCAAGAACTCATCAAAAAGATTATCTACTATGATCTAGTTGACTCCAACATAGAAATGCAGGCATAGTTCAACATACATGAATTAATAAATGTAATCTACCACATAAGCAGATTCTAAGACAGAAATTATATTATCATCTCATTAGATGCATAAAAGACTTAACAAAATCCAACATCCTTCATGATAAAAGTCTTGGAGAATCTAGGGATACAGGGGCCATATCTCAACATAATAAAGGCGATATACTACAAGTCCACAGCCAACATCATACTACATAGAGAAAAACTGTAAGCATCACCATTAAAATCAGGAACAATACAAGGATGATGACTACTCTCTCCATTCCTGTTTAATATAGTACTCAAAGTCTTAGCAAGAACAAACAGACAAAGGAGATAAGGGGATACAAATTGTAAAGAAAACTTATCCTTATTTGTAGATGCTCTGTTGCTATACATAAAATATCTTAAAGATACAGAAAACTCCTAGAGCTGATAAATACATTCAGAAGTAGAAGATTATTAAATATAAGGAAGGATAGTTACATCACACTGGTCATTTTAATTACTGTGGAATATTTTGACAAAGCTTGAGCAAAAACCCCCAAACACTCTTAAATAATACATTCAGCAAAGTAGAAGAATATAAAATGAATCCTCAAAAACCAGCCTACCTATATACCAACAACAAACATACTGAGAAAGAAATCCAGGAAATGATTCTAATCATGATAACCTCAAAAACCATAAAATACCTTGGAATAACTAAGACAAAAGAACTGAAGGACTTGTACAATAAAATCTTTAAGAATATAAAAAGGAGACTGAAGAAGATACCAGAAGGAAAGATCTTCCATGCTCAAATATTGGTAGATGAATATTGTGAAAATAGCTATCTTATCCAAAAGCAATTTATAAATTCAATGCAATACCGTTAAAATGCCAAAACAATTCTTCACAGAATTAATTAATGTCAAATTTCATATGCAAACACAAGAAAATCCAAGATAGTAAAAGTAATCCTGGACAATAAAAGAACTGTTGGGGGCATTAATCATCTCTCACCACAAAATATGCTACAGAGCTATAATAATAAAACAGCACGGTACCTAGAATAAAACCAGAGACACTTTGGTTAGTGGAATAGAACTGAGGATCCAGAGTTAAATCTACACATTTACAGCCACCTGATTTTTGACAAATGAGCCACAAATACAGCTGGAGAAAAGAAAGCATGTTTAACAAATGGTGCTGATCAAACTGGATAGTGGCATATAGAAGAAAGAAACTAGGTCCCTAACTCTCACCATCCACAAAGCTCAACTCCAAATAAGTATCTCAATACAAAACCTGATACCCTGAATCTGATAGAGGAGAAAGTAGGGAGTACATCACACAAGAAAGGATTTTCTGAACAGAACTACTATAGTGCAAACATTGTTTTCCAATTGACAAATGGAACCACATGAAACTGAAAAGCTTCTGTATAGCAAGGAATAGCATAACTCCAAAGAAGAGGCAATGTACAGAATGGGGAAAAAGTCTGTATGAGCTATGCATCTGACAGAGGGTTAGTATCTAGAATATTGGAAGAACTTAAAAAACTAAGCATCAAGAAAACAAACAACACAATTAAAAGTGGGGCAAGGAGCTGAACAGGGAGTTCTCTAAAGATGAAATCAAATGGCTGAGAATTATAAAATGTTCAACATCTTTAGTCATCATGCAAATGCACATTTAAACCACTTTGAGATTTCATCTTACCCCTCTCAGAATGACTGAGTCAAAAATAAAAAATGACAAATGCTGGTGAAGATGTGGATATGGGGAATTCTTATCCATTGCTGATGGGAGTGCAACCTGGTGCAATCACTATGAAAATCAGTGTGGAGATTCGTCAAAAAGCTCAAAATCGATATACCATATGTCTCTTGGGCATATACCCCAAAGACTCTACTCTCCTACAGAAATTCCTGTTCATCCATGTTTGTTTTCACCCTTTTAATAATAACTATAAACTGGAAACAACTTAGATGTCCATCAACCATTTAATGGATAATGAAGATGTGGTACATACACACAATGGAATATTATTCAGCTGTTACTAAAAGCAAAATTATGAAATTCACAGGTAAATGGATGGAGCTAGAAACAATCATCCTGAATGAGGGTAATCCAGACCCAGAAAGAGAAACTTTCATTGTATGTTGTCTCCCATACCTGGATGCTAGCTTTGAAATCTTAGATGTGCATGTTTGTTTCAATTTGAAAGTCCAGAGAGGTCAGGAAATTAACAAATGGCCATGGAAGCAGTTTAGGGGAAGGTTTCCTGGGAGGGGTGGTAGAATGTAGTAATATAAATGGGGGGAGGAAATAGTATAGTAAGAAGGGTTAAATGGGGTAGGGAATGGGAGGGAATATAGGGTGGAATAACCAACAGTAAAACCTTTAGAAAAATTCTTATGAAAACTTATGACCATAGAAGTGGGGGATGTGACCCTACTTGACATGATAGGCTCACAAAATAAAACCCCATGGACTCCCTCTCTTGAAGGTGTTGACCCATAGATCCTCAGTACTGACCATTGCCCCTGCTCTTGGTTACCCACCAGAACTTGATGGTAACACCCTATTTCTGAAGACACTGTAAACATGAACTGTAGAACAAACAAGAAGTCAAGCTGGTACTGGCTTCAAAGTCTCAGCTAGCTTTCATAGTGCTGGAAGGTGTTGTTTATGCTACCAGAGGAAAATAAAATAAACTTCAACCTTCCACAGTTATGAATCCTGTTAACCACAACAACTGGCCTGTCAAGATATGCCTACCAATAAAAGAGGGCATGAATATTACGGAAGTAACCAACCACTTTCTAATTGTATTTAAACTCTGCTTCATAGAATGGAGCCCATAACCTGTCATTCAGGTCAGGCCTAAGAACCCGAGGTAGAAGAGATCACAGACTATATGGAAGAGGGTAAAACTAGTTTCCTGCAAAATGGATTCCTAATGACTTATTGCTATACCTGTTGATTAATGCATCTGTCAACTCTCAGCCAATAAGCTTCCTTATGCAGCAGATGGTGATTAACACAGAAACCCACAACTGGCAAATGTGCAGAAAACAAGGAGCTGCAGAGTACTTATTCCTCAGTAGAACACCTATAGCCAACTTCTGCCTCCCAAGCTCAGGAATTATTGTGGAAGAAGGGATAGAAAGATGTGTGAGCCAGAGGTGGTGGATAATCACAAGGAAATAGAATTTTCCAGGAAGGTAGTCAGTTGCTCATACGAACTCACAGCAATGATGACAACATGCACAAGTTCCATGCAAACTCAAGCCAGACAAAAATCTCAGCATTGACGTGGGGAAGAACCCCCATCTTACCTGGGGAACTGCTGGCAACTTGATGGCTGCTGGGAGAGGACAAGTCAGTCTCTTTCAAGGATGTGACTCTTGGTTAACCAGGCTCCAGTGGATGGACTCACATTGAAGGACATTTGTTGACACAACTTAGACTCTATAGGCCTTATTAATTAGAAGCCAGTTGGATACTATTTTAACTTTGCAAAATGGTAACATCCCTCTAGGACCTAGGACTCTTCTTCCACAGATTCTTAGGAAAATTAAATTTAGTCATGTCATTACCTTGACAGAAAATCATGTTGCTTTAAGGATTTGAGCAGTAACTTCACTTTGATCCACACAAAACATTCAGTTGATTGAAGGCTGACAGAGTCCATCACAAACAGGCAATTTCTTCTATTAAGTTTCTACATACAATTGTTTTAGTGCAAAAACTTTATGTTCATTCCTACTATTTAACTTACTGTACTTCAAATTTATTAATATTTCCATTGTAATAACCTCTTATTTTTGTGCTTTTGTAGAGAATAAATTTTAGTTGTAAGCATAAAAATATGTTTCCTTTGTGATAGACATTTGGAACATTTAGTAGAATTAATGGCTCTAATGTGAGTATTTAATAATTTATTACTACTATCATCATAATTTTTAAACTTTGTTGTCCTAAATAATATTGTGAGTAGGAGAGTAGCCTCAAGAATTCAGCCATTTATTTTCCAAATTTCAATGCATGGATTTTATTTGATTTAAACAAAACTGGTTAATTAATAGTATTTAATTTCCTGATGTCTTGGGGAAAGAATAAAAAGAATAACTATTAAGTTCTGGAAAAACTTTCCCATATGTTATTTTTTTATCATTTAACCATTCTGGTCATAAGCACTCTAATTAACCCTATCATCAAGATGAAGAATTTGAAGTGTTGAGATTTAAATTTCTCACCCCAAATTGTATAGCATTAAGTAACAGAAGCTGATTTTAAATCTATAGATATACAACCACAATGCTCATGAAACTGCTTTTGCTAAGCTCATCACTAACTTGCATTTTACCATCAACTACTGTCACCTTTATCACTTTGTCATATTTGATAAGACCTGGTCACTCTTTCCTTCTTGAGATTCTTTGTCTTCTGGAGTTCCATAGATGCAATCCTGGGATTCCTGCTCTCTGTGCCATTTGCTTACTGCTCTCATCCTTGAATCTTTTGTTGTCAAAGTACATTAGATTAGGCTATGACCTCTGTGCATCCCACAACCCTCCTCTGTATGGTCCCTCTATCCCATCTCTATCCCAATGGTTCTGGGATAAAGAACAATTCAAATCTCTCTCTTTGGATTTGAATATCTAACTATGTATTTGATTTGTCAACTTGGATATGTAGTAGACATCTGAAATTTAGCATAGATAACACCAAAAATTAGATTTACCATCTTCTAATATCTCTACCTCAATAGTCACCACCTCATCAATACAACTACTATCTGCTCAAATGTTCAATTCCAAAGCCTACAATTATTTTGATGGTTCCTTCTAATGTTCCCTATCCAGTCCCAGAGGAAGTCCTAGAATCTCCCTGGAGTCTATTTTACATTGGTCTGTATCTCCCAATCTCCTGCACTACCACCCTAGTCCAAAAAAGATGCTTAGCAACACAAGCAACTTCCACAATAGCCACTCTTTAGCTCTTCAGTTGTCCACCCAGTAACCATATTAGCTTTATGTATCAAGTGATATGGCATTATAACCCTGCTTCCCTTCAATTACTTTCTATCTCATTAAAGTGAAATACAAATTGAAAATACCTCTTATTGCCTCATCTCTGACTTTATTTAAAACCATTTCCATTACATCTGATAATTGCTGTGATTGCTGTAACTGTGTCACTTTCTGATGCTTAGTCTGCCATGCTTATCCACCTCATGGCATCCTCCACATCTTGTTGTCTCCCAGATCTTTGACTACTTGCTTGTCAGTGAGGTCTCAACTCGGATATCACCTTGGAGAAGTCTTCTTTGACCTCTCATTTTAAGTTGTCCTCTTTAGTGCTGTTTATTCCATTTGTTTTATTTTCCTTCCCTCTGTTCCTTTTTATTATTTGGTTCTTTGCTACTTCACTCCTTTCCGATTTTGACCTCATAGCAACTCGCAAAGACATTTGCTACAGTTATCGGCTTCATGAAACATTGTCATTGTGGGTCCTGAAACTAACATCCTTTTCTGTCTTGCTGATGTTAAAATGTAGTCTCTTGTTCACAACTGTTTCCTCAACACTTTGCATGTGTGTACTATGTGTGTGTGTATATGAGTGTCGGTGCATATGTAAGCATGTATGTATGCACACCCATGTGTGCACATGACGTGTGTGTGTGTGTGTGTGTGTGTGTGTGTAGGCAAGATGTTGATGTGAGGTTTCTTTATCACTCTCCACCATATCCTTTGAGACAAGGTCTCTACTAAACCTGGTACTCACCTATTGACTAGATGAATCCTCAAGAATCCACGTGTCTCTATTGAATGCACTCCACTAGGGTTACAGATGCATGTGACCACATCTGGATGCTCAGAAACTGAATGCAGGTCCTCATGCTTCCATGCCAGGCAGTATACAGACAGAACCACGTCCCTGGCCATGTTTTCTCAGGACTTATAGCAGTGCCTATTTGGCACACAGCAAGACTATGGCATGCATGGAAGAATCAGAGAAACTTTTGGGGACAGGTTGGTATGTGCCATGTGTAGGTTTATGCTATACCTGTTTCTGCATACAATTCAATGACTGTATTAAAAATAATAAAAGTTGCTAGGCGTGGTGGTGCACACCTTTAATCCCAGCACTCAGGAAGCAGGGGCAGGCAGATCTCTGTGAGTTCAAGGCCAGCCTGGTCTACATAGTGAGTTCCAGGACAGCTGGGGCTACAGGGAGACTCTGTCTCAAAAAGACCCCAAAAATAATAAAAGTTGTTTTTATAAATGACACCAATATCCACCCAGTCACATAAAAATGTAAACTATTTCTGCATTTTATTTTTTCAATCAAAAACTTACATAGCTACTTGGTAACTATATTCTGTTGACTTTAACTTAATTCATCCAATCCCACTTCAGTATCATCTTCATCATCACGATTTCTCCATTAGATGCCAAAGATAGGAGTTACAGTGGTTTCTGGGCCATCTATCTTGACTCTAATGGAAATTTTTCATGAATTTATATGATATTCATGTATTTAATCTATGAAATGTTTCCTCTCTGACAAAGTTTGAAATCCTTTATCTCAACTCCTTCAGCATCTGTTGAATGCACCTCAAATCCTGCCATGAATGAGCACCCAGCATGGATTATAATCAACTGGTTTAGGTAATGCTTAGGAGAAGGTGTATTTTAAATGCTGTGCTCTTTTACAGAAGAAAATCCTGAACTGTGAACAAAGTAGGTGATCAGAAACTACTTTGTAATTGATTCCATGTTATTTTTTAGAATTGTTTATTAACATTTCACAGAACTATTATTGAAGACAACTACAGTTGGATGCTCAGACATTAAAGCAACCTGCCTTATTTAGTAGGAACCTGTGGATTTCCACATTTTATTTTAAGACACAAATTGTCTTCTTCAGGTATATGGCTAGATGCTTGGTCAGAATCTTAAGAAGTTAAGATATTAAGAGGTAATCCTTGTTATATAGCCTTCAGGTATACACATGCACTAATATTCAGATATTGCTTGTGTATTTTTCAGGGAGGTTTTGAGTTAATACATTTCCCTCTGATTTTTTATGGCACCTAAGCTTTTTTTTTTTTTTAAATCTCTCCTCTCTCCCTGTCTAACTTCCCTCCTCTTTCCCAAGTTTAAGTGCCCCATTTTCCCTTTGATAAGACCTGTCTCCTATTATCCCTCCTCACTTCAGTTCCTTTTTCCTGTTTACCCCCACATTTCCTTGTATGTCCTTCCCATTTTCCCTTCCCATTTGAGTGTCTCCACCTTCCTAATTTCTCCCTTGGCAACATCTGTTCCTTACTATCCCCCTCTCTTGGGATCTTTCTTTCTACTGACCTCCATGCTTTCTTTCCATTTTCCTGGCTCCTGCTGTTTCATCAGGATATATACTCACATATAAGGGATTGGTGCTATGATCTGCAAATAAGGGGGAACATACATCACTTGCTTTTCTGAGTCTCTGTTACTTCACTTAATATAACAGTTTCTATAACATTTGCCTGAAAATTTCATAATTTCATCTTTCCTTACCACTGAGTGGAACTACATTATGCAAATGTGCTATGCTACATTTTCATTAACCATTCATCAGTTGAGAGACATTTAGGTTGTTTCGATTTCTTAGCTATTGTAAAAGGAGCAGTAATAGACAGACCCTGATCTTATCTAAAGGAGTATTGACAACTGATTGCTGCTAGAGGAGGAACAGCAGCAAAACAAAGTCCTCTAAAACAAAGTCCTCTAGATAGGCTGACTAGATTCACCAGGAGGGCAAGTAGTGGGGAATGGCTGGGGTGCCAACAACACAGCAGACAGTAACAGGGATATCAGAGTATAAGGGCTCTAGTGGGGGGAGGGAGGCTATGGGAGGGTGCCATCTGGGAAGTGGGTGTATAGTCGAATAAGATGGTCTGGGATGTTCTGTGTGATATACACAAAAAAATAAACAATTTTTTAAAAATGTATTATATTTGAGGAGGACGCATGTAAATTTACATCATGCTAATTAGTAGATGTGATAAACATTACCATTGAAATCTACCCGATGACTTTATAGACATACACAGGTGCCAAGGATCCAAGTGCAACTGATTATGACTAGTAATAATCAGATACATACAGATTAGAGATGTATGCGCCAACATCTCAGTGTTAGTAGCAAAAACAATGAGTCTTCCTGTAAGGAACAATAAAAATGGAGATCTTTTTTAAAGGCTAAAAAACTCACTCAATTTTATGTCTTACAGGGCTCATACTGAGTTCAATATTGTGTAACTGTATTAACTCAATTGTGAACCTAGAAACTTGCACCCACTTGTGAAAGAGATGTACTCTTGCTCTGGAGTATGTTACTGAATATGTTAAATCTGTAGTGAAATGCTTCTTCTAATCATGTAGTTATTAAAAATTAAAAAAATACTGATAAAAATGAGCAGTAAGAAATATGGATATACAGGTATCTCTACAGTATGAGTCCTTTGGGTATATGCCAAGGAGTGGTATCACTGGATCATATGGTAGATTCATTTTTAATTTTTTAAAGAGTTCTCCACACTACTTTCCATAATGGCTGCATGAGTTTGTATCCTCTTCAGCAGTGAATGAGTGGTCCCCTTTTTCCACATCCTCACCAGCATTTGGTATCTTTTGTTCTCTTGATCTTAGCTGGTCTGACTAGGGTAAGATGGAAGCTTAAAGTGGTTTTGATCTTCATTCCTCTAATCACTAAGGATGTTGAGCACCTTTTAAGGTGTTTCTTAACCATTTTTATTTCTTCCTTTGAGAACTCTCTGTTCAGATCTTTAGCCCATCTCTTTATTGGGTTGTTTATTTTCTTTTTCTTTGTTTTGTGAGTTTTTTGTATAGTCTGGATGTTAATCCTCTGTTGGATGCATAGCAGGTGAAGATTTTCCTTTTCATTTCCTTGATTTTGTTTCTTTTGTTGTACAGAGCTTTTAAGTTTAATGAAGACCCACTTGTTGATTGTTGACCTTAATGCCTGAGCAACTGAAGCCCAATTTAAAAATTTCTTTCCTACACCTATATCTTATAGGATACTGTCTATCTTTTCTCCTAGCACTTTCAGAGTTTCAGATTTTATATTGGAGTCTTCGATCCATTTGGAGTTGACTTCTGTGCAGGGTAAAAGCTAAACGTCCAATTTCATTCTTCTACAGGTAGAGATCCAGTTTTACCAGTACCATTTGTTGAAGATGCTGTCTTTCCTCCATTGTATGCTCTTGGCAACTTTGTCAAATAACAAGTTGCTAAAATTGTGTGTACGCTATGTGCCTATTTTCATGTCAATATATGCTGTTTTTATGACTATAGCCCTGTAATATAGTTTGAGAACTGGTATGGTGCTCCCCAGCGTTGCTTTTTTTGTCCAAGTTGCTTTGGGTATCCAGGGTCTTTTGTGATTCCATATAAATTTTAGGATTTTTTTTCTACCTCTGTGAAGAATGTTATGGGGATTTTTGTTGGCATTGCATTGAATCTATAGATGGCTTTTGGTAGGATGGGCATTTTCACAATATTAATTTTACCAATTCATGAGCACAGTATGTCCTTCCATCTCCTGGTGTCTTCCACTGTTTCTTTCTTTAAAGATTTAAATTTTTCATTGTAGAGATCTTTAATGTCTTTGGTTAGTTTTATTATTAAATATTTTTGAGGCTATTCATTATTTTTATTTTACATGTTATTTTATTTTTATACTATTTTACATTTATATTGCCAAATGTGTGTAAGTGAACCCATGCCATACAAATGCCCATGGAGATCAGAAGAGAGTGTCTGATACCCTGGAACTGGAATTATAGACAGTTGTTAGCTGCCATGTGCATGTTGGGAATCGAACCTGGGTCCTCTGCAAAGGCTGATAGTGGTCTTAGCTGCTGAACCATCTCTCCATCGACATTATAAGGAAATTTAAAATTAAATTCAAACTTGAAAATTTATCTATAAAAATGCTATTTAGAGACAACAAATGAAATGTTCATGATCTCTAATTAATGAAGAAATGACCTTTGAAATATCCAGATCTGCTGGTAGTTAAGTATGTTTTCTAATTCTTCTATTCTTTTGAAGTCTGATTACATTCTAAGGGTGTCCTGGGGGTCTTGTAACTGTGTAATATTTTACTTTATTATTGGTATATGAAGCTCTAACAGAGTTTAAATTTAAATTTAATGTATAAATTTAAATTAATTAAACAATGTTTAATGCTTAAATTTAAATGTATACAAGTTTAAATTTAAAAGAACAAAACCAGAAACATTCATTTCATTATACCCAGTTCCTTTGTTTATAGTAGGACCTATAAAATATTTTTTTATGCCAATGATACACACTTTATTTGAAACTACCCTGAATTTGAGTTATATTCATGCTGCCATCATTTTGAGTAATTTTACTTTATTTTACAGTTTCAATAAAATTCTTCTTTGAGTTAAAGATAACTCATTCTTTTCTTCCTCAAAATGAATTTTAAAATAACTGACCCAAATTTCTGTTTGTATTTCGATGATAAGAAGTAAAAGTTCTTCATGGCCCAGAGTTTGTGGGAGGATCGTCTGCGATAATTTCTCAACAGGACTCTGGAAATAAAACCTCACTTTGTATCACAGGGTATTTCTTATGTTTGTATGAACACTCCACTGTAACAATAAAGATACTTTTGGCACATCTATAATCAGCGATCCTTCTCGAGTAAGAAGATACTTCTTGAGGAAGATCTATTAATAAATCAACTTTTGCGTCAGTGTAAAAAGTAAATCCAAGTTCTCGTTTTCTTTTCTTCTCCCCCTTTCTTTTACTTTCCTTCTTTTGAGTATTATGTAAATAAGGAACTAGTGCCAAAGATCTATTAGTAATAGTTATTTCCTAATTGCAGTGGAAGCATCCTGCATGTTTAAATAAATATTGTTAACTCTGACCTCTTGCTCTGCCAGGACTGATAAGTCAATTGTTTGACCCATGTGAAGTACATACAGTATACACAGAGTTGAGTGCAGCAGGAAAACAGGAAACAATAAATCAGAAATTAGAGCACTGATTGTTGTAGCTAATTACATCAGGCTTCTGCTTAATTTCTCACTCTGTCATCCTAACTTGATTTTCTTGCCAACAGACTTTGAAAATTGCTGGTGTCACGTACATTCGGCAAATAATAATCCTTAGTTACTGTGACTGACAAATGAATGAGCAGGAGAAGATAGTTTATTATGTAAGGATGAACTGAGACATTCACCAGATACCTGCCTGGATGCTTTTTTAATTCACTTACCTAGATGTGCAGCATGATGCCTTTCTCCAGGAACAGAGATTTTGACATCAAGACACTGTAATTAAATTTTGGTTTGATAATATTGAGCGAGAAGAAGGCATGGTGTTGTACAAGGAAGAGAGGGGAGGCACTGACCTGGACAAAGACAGAGATAAAGTAGTAAATTCGCTCTTTAAGTCAAAGCTGAAAATAATGTGTTCAGGGTGAGGGAGATTAGCAGCACATTATTGAGTCCTAATCTTGTGTACACATGGACTTGGTGAGCTAACATGGTATTTTCAGCTCATTATGGCTTGATCATTGAAACTGAAAGCTGTCTATTAAGAAATAATGACAAGAATGAGCTATTCCTATTCAAAATGTATTACCCCAGATTCTATGTCCCTATGTAAATAATATATGTCAATTTACTTCTCCATGATGCTAGTCCTGGTATTTTTTATATGGTTTAAGATCAGTTTGCTTATCCTTTATCATTTCATAAAACTGACATGGTTCCTGTGCTGTAAAAAATACGACTATGGTTTTAAAGGTATGTAATAGAAGTTTTAATTGAACAGAATATTCACATGTATTATTTAGTATATTTTCATATTCATTTTTCTTTTAAAACAAGCTTTTTTAATAACTATATTTTTTGGTTCTTTGAGAATTTCATACAATGTTTGTTTGTCATTCTCCCAACAACTTCCAGATCCATCCCTTTCTCTAACCCCTAAATTCATGTTTCTCTCCCCCCTCACATTGAGTCCAATAACTGTTGTCCAAACACTCCTAGGTGTGGAATCTGCCCTGAAATGTGGTCCAGCAAGAATCACACCCTTAAAGAAAGCTAAATCTTCCTGTTCCAACAACTACTACATGCCAATAGTTCCTCAGGTTGGGGTGTGAGCTCCTCTCCATCTTCCTCCGTTTCTGCTGTAATTTTGTCTGGACTGAACTTGAGTAGGTCTTGTGCACGTGGTCACAACTGCTATGAGTTCATGTGTACTGTCGCCCTGCTCTCTGGAAAGCACTGTTTCATTGTAGTCATCCACCACTTCTGGCTCTCATGGTCTTTCCACACCTCCTTCCATGATGATCCCTGTCCCTTTGGGGGCTGAGTACTATGCATGCTCTCATTCTCTGCACATTGACCTGTTGTGGGTCTCTGTGATAACTGTCCACTGCTGCAAAAAAAAGAAGCTTCCCTGATAAGGACTGAGAGATGCACCAATCTATGGGTATAGTAGTAAGGCATTAAGAGTCATTTTAATTCTATTTTATTTAGTACAAATTAGTAACCAGTTCTTCCCTAGAGCCGATCACCTCTCTAGCCACAGGTCCTTGACCAATGCCAGTGCCAGATATACATTTCATTATATGCATTGAGCCTTATATCCATCCAGAGGGTGATTGATTGCTCCCTAATGTTCATGCCACATTTTCATATTCTGAGCATATTGTTTAGTTTAAAATGTTTTATATTATTTTAAAAGTCTATTATGTATAAAACTCAAGGTATATAGAAAGGCAGCTTTCAATTACAAAATAAGACTATTCATATGCTACTGTAGAACTTATGTAATTCAGTCTCTTCAAAATTAAGTATAAATAATTTAAACTATGCAGTCTAAATTCTGGGTTTGATATTAGACTTGCATATATAAGACACTTCTCAAATTTTAATATTGGCAAGCATGTTTACCACCTTTGCTATATTGTTTAATAATTAGCTAATCCCAAAGTACATTATGTGTATATGAACATGCAACAATGAAGCCCATGATTTTGCACAATCAATATGAGCTGTCAAAAATAATCCAATCATCCAGTAACAGATCAGGTCAAGAGCTAGCTACATGTTCACTCAGGCGATCTGTTTCTTTGGAGCTTAATAAAAACATGATTAGCCTATTCAACTGAAGGTAACATCTATGCGATTTGTAAAAATAAACTGTTTCTTTGCATGAAATAAAATTTACTTCATCCTCCCACTTCCAAGATCTCTGTTATTTGACTTCCTTGCTATAATGTTTTTTTCTTTAAAAAATAGGAAAAAAGAAAGTGATCACAATAGAATTGTTGCTGTGTTACAAATGATGAGGCACACTCTGGGATCTATTTTTAGAAAGCAGTGGTCCACTTGGTAAAGCCAGAGGTAAGATTTAAGCATTTGTTTAAATGGGTAGGTGATACTTAACATTCTAATGATGAACGTTGGAATACAGGCCAATTAAGCAGTCCAGAAAACTGGTCAAAGGGCCAAAATATGGAATAAAATGTTTCCAACATTGCTGCTGGGCTATGGGTCAGAGGGAGCAGAATACTTCATTTCTGTGTTTTTAAACTAATTCCTATGTGTAAACTGTTTAAACTTCTTCAAATCCCAAGCTAGCTTTTCAAAAGTCCCTCTTAATATATTTTTTCTTTTATTCATATTTTCAGGCGAGTTATACAAATAAATCTTAAGCATTCATTGTCTGCTTTTCATGCCATTCCATGTCCCCTAAAAAGGAAAAAGTTTAATATATGAGAAGCATACCACTAAGACTTTGCTTCCAAGTGTTAAGGAGGATCTTAGACTTATAAAACAAGCACTGTATAACACAAACAAGAACACAGTCTTCTAGATAACAAGTATATGTGGAATTGACAATCACATCTATGAAATTTAAAGACACCAAATTTTTCAGAGAAAACTTAAGGAAAAAAATTTGAAATGAACTTACAAACATAACTAGTGTTTGGATAGTTGGCAGGAAAAGCAGAAACATTTTAAGAAAATTGATTGGTAGAAGCAGAGACAAAACTGGAATGGTAAGTAGTAAGAAGAAGGAGGAGGGAAACACGGATGGACAGAGCAAGTGTGGCAATACTGAGAGCCACAGGAAGCTCATTGCTATGGGCAGTGTGATCTCCCAGAGACCCTGGTGCTCGGGATTGATCTGTGCGGAATGTATTAGGAAGAGGAAAGGCTGGGGCCAGCATATCAATTAGGAGAGTATAAAATAATCCAAAATTGATGGAAGATCTTGACTAGGGGCTGACAGTAGAGAGAAAAGAAAAACTAAAGTCAAAAGCAGAGATTGACCAGCTTGATGAGCTCTCATAGAGAGGGCATGAAATGGGGGTGAGGATTTGAGTAAAAGAGGGTAGATTTGGTACTTGGTAGAACTTGGCTTGAACAAGAGGAGAAATATTGTCTGAGTCTGGTGATACAGACCTGTAACCCCGGCTACTCAGGATGCTGAGACAGGAGGATCACAAGGTGTAGGCCAACATGGCAATTTAACAAGAGCCTGTCTCAAAATACGAAGTGCAAAAAGGGATAGGGATATATCTCAGTGGTACAGTGCTTGTCTAGCAATGTACAAGGCCCAACATTCAATCTCCAGACCCACTCTCAAGAAAAAAAGGAAACCTTGTAAGAAAAAGTGCTTACCTGGGAAGAAGAAAGGGTATCGATTTCTAGAGAGATGTACAAAGGGCAGGTCTTTCGTGTCTAGGCTGCTGTACGCCTTTCAAATGTTGCTTGCCTTGTCAGTTGTAGATTACATGTTAGCACAGCTTGGTAGACTTGTCTGAGAACTGGGTATGCAAACTGTGTGATATGTAACAAAATCATAAAGGTGTATAGGGCAGATGACTAGAATCAAATAGTCTTAAATGCCATCTCTTGAATAACAAGCTTCTGTCCTTATCCAAAATAGTTGCATAGCCCACATACCGAAGCTTGCAGGTGCAGAAGAGTCTGGAGACTCATACCACTCTCAAATGAAAGCCATTCATAACCACTTCTGATTGTAACAGGGATGAGTTTTCCAAATGAAACCAGGATAAAATTTGAAGGTGACTATTTTAAATGAACCAATAACAGTTTTAAGGAACCCAAGGCATAGTTAATACTTGAGATATGTCATGAACCTACTTTTATTGTTGCCTTTGTTTATATTCATCAAAGGCCAGTATTAAACAACACTGGTCTAAAGTTCAGTGCATTGGGGGATCTTTGCATCTCAATCCTGATGCATCAGGGTTGTCTCATTTACAAATGTAGTAGAAACCCCTTCTCTTTTCCAGAGAACTTAAAATACTGTTTCCCCATGTAATTTTTTCAATGGTAAAATACTTGCTGTTAATGCTGTCAATAGGGTACATTATAATATTTCAAAATTTTTTTATTTTAATCTCCATTTCTGGAATATTTAATTTAAAAAGAGCACCTGTGGTTTTGCACCTTTTATATTTACTCAAACATGTAATATTATTGCTTTCTTGGACCATGATTGACACCATAAATGAGAATAGAAGCAAAAGCACCTGGCACTCATTCATGCAGCTCTAACACACCTGTATGCCACCATGTCCTTAAAAGGCTGCCTTGCTGCCCTAGGAAGTGCCACATAAAACGGACTGCTCCAGGCAAGATTCCTCTCAGGGATCCAATACTCTTAAAAAACTAAACAAACAACCAACCAACTAACCAAACAAACAAAATTAGTCATAATAGTTTCTTTCAATAAGGCCCAGAAGAGAAATATATACAAAAAGATTGCTGTTAAAGTCCAGTTAATTCTTGTCACGAAAAAAATTACTAACAACAATCATCATCTTTGTATTTCTCTGATTTACTGTGAGAGCTGAGAGAAGCTGCTTTTCAATAGAACATTTGCTTTTCAGTGTTCATGTCTGGAGATGCTAGAGATGTAAGTATTGGAAGCTGTAGTCCAGATAGGCACTTCATCTACAGCTCCATCAACTTCCCTGCCTCCCACACAACCTCCCAGTGCACATGCAACTTAAGTAAAAGCACCAGGGGCTCAACTGGAGTGCTTAGTGCTCTTGCAGAAAGTCCCTGTTTGGTTCTCAGCATCCACATGGTGGCTCACAACTGCTTCTAACTCCAGTTCCAGGGCATCTGAGGCCTTCTTTTGGCCTCCAGGGGCTCCACCATACATGTAGTGCACATAAACTCACATAGGTTCACACACACACACACACACACACACACATACACACACACACACACGCACATGCATGCGCACACACTTAAATCTGCACTGCACTGCTTATGCATTCAGGCTTAAATAAAATCACTTACTTCAAGTTCCAGCTTGTTACCAATAACATTTCCAGGTAGGAATTCTGAAGCTCTCTTGAGTGGAAAGGAAAATCTTCACTCCAGATGGAAGTCCTTGATGAACAGATAAAGCAGCATTCTGTGCCCTTCTTCTCTCTGCTGCAGGCTTCATAATACGAATCATCCTCATCCTTACTATGAGTATCTCTGCTTTTGTTACAGGATCATCTTCCCAGCTTCTCGTGCTGTGACAAATACCATGTGATACAGTTCTAGCCAATAAAATGTAATTAGAAAGCATGTAATAGGGCATATTGGAAATTATTTAAAAGGAGCAACCATTTTTTCTCTTTTATATCTGGACTACAGATACAATGCTAGAGCTATAGCCATCACATTGTGGCTGGAGATGAGCATTTTAAAGAGAAAGATACCACATGCTGAAAGTGACTAGAAAGAAAACAGAAGAAGTTCGGATCGCTGAAGGCACTGGAGAGTCAACACGCATTTCCACAAAAAGATAAAACACTTTATGCAGTCAAATCTATTCCAGATTAATAGATTATTTAAAATGGATCCTTCAGTGTCCAACAGTCAAGATACAAAACAATTTTGCATACGTTTATATGGAATCAATATAATTTGTTCCTAGGATAAAGTAATTATTAAATACTTAATATATCAAAAACTTGCTTTTATGCCAACTTATTTAGTCTTCATACCAACACCAGCTGGCAAATGCTTTTACCTGCCATTGTACAGAAGAACCATCTGATATTCTCAAAAGTTAAAAGAATTCTCGAGGGCACATAGCTGACCTGTCAGATCCAAAAGTCATTGACTTTCCACTGGATTGTATTCAGCATATTCACAATTACTGTGCTCTTAAATGAACTTCATTTTAAACATCTTTATGACAAAATTTCAGTGCCAAGCAAAACTGTACATGATTATATATCCAATATCATCATTTATTTTCCAATTTTAAAAATGTGTAGATGTTGGTATAATTTGCTTTAAAAATGTTTTAGTAAACTAGAATATCACCCATCTACTAATATTCACCCCCAATTTCTACAGTTAGATTTCCTTCTGACCATCACTAAACACAATCTTGAAACTGATAGTCTACACTATTGTGTCAGCAGCAGCAGGCCACCTGTTAGCAGTGTAAGAACTTCTTTTTTAGGAACCTCTACTCAAATAACATCAGGATTATTAACAGTGGCACAGGTAAAAGACTTCATGAGAGAAAAAAGTTGGAGTTCATTCAAGAAAAATTTTAACATAGGTTTATGAATGGTCATTAATAGGGCTACTTAGGAAAATGATAGTAAATATTCAATACATGCATTTAATATACCTTAATCATATTCATACAGTCTATTACTCTTTTATTATCTCCTATCACCTGCTTTCTCATCTTTTTTTGCCTTTTTGTTTTTAAGTTCATTTATTTGTTTGGTTGTTTATTATTTATTTATTTATTATTTATTTATAATGTATTTGACTGTTGCCAGTGTGTATGTAAGCATATCTGTGTTGCACAATGCCTGCAAAGGCCAGAAGAGAGTAGTTGTTAGCCACCATGTGGTTACCAGGAAGCAAACCTGGGACTTCTGCAGGAGCAACCAGTGCTCTTAACTGGTGAGCCATCTCTCCATCCCACCTTCCACATCTTTATTAGTCTTTATTACCTTCAGGCCCTCTCACCCCAAAATTCCATATATGACAGGAAACATGATACTTGTCTTTGTGATCTGACTTATTTTACTTAGCATGATTATTTCTAGTTCTATCCATCGCCCCAGAATGACATAATTTCATTCTTCCTTATGGCTAAGTTAAATTCTACTGTGTGTATATATTCCACATTTTCTTTATCCCCTCCTTCACTGATGGATAATTAGTATGGTTCTATAAATTGGCAATAGTAAACATGGGTAAGCAGGTTTCTCTGTAACAAACTCATTCTGATTCTTTTGGCTACATACCCAGTAGTGATATAAGCAGATCATACAAAAGTTCTACTTTTAGTTTTTTGAGAAATCTAATTGAATTCCACAGTGACAAGACTCAGTTTCCTTTCCATTATTTTCTTTTGTTAATGAATTTGAGTATACCATCTGGTATATATGTATTTATAGTTTAGCAACTATCTCCTTAATTGATTGTTCATTTTATAAATATATAGTGACCTTTTAAATTTATTCTCACTAATTTTAATTTGAAGACTGTCACAAGTAGAGCTGCTTCTGCTTGCTTTGGAGTTCTATTTGCTTTGTATATTATTTCTCATCCTTTTACTTTCAATCTTTGTGTATCTTTGCCAGTGAGGTTTCTTTTTTATTTTATATGTGTATGAGTATATTGCCTGTATGTGTGTAAGTGCACCCATCTTCTGCAATGCCCACAGAGGTCACAAGAAGGCATTGGATACCCTGGAACTGGAGTTACAGACAGTTGTTAGCCACAATGTGTTAACCTTGTCATCCAGCCCTGACATTTTCCCTTCTGATGGATATAGTCTGTTGGTGCTGGTTTCTACTTTCATTCGGCTTATTATTGAGCTTTTCATTTCCAGAAACTCTATTTTGTTTTCCCTTTGGCATCTTTTATTCCTTTACCAAGTTTCTTGTCCAAACCCTGTATTGTTTTCCTTACCTCATTTGCCTGGTTATTTGTGTCCTTTACGGGGTCTTTAAAACTTAACTTTTGAACTGGCAAGATGGCTTGGCAGGGAAAAACGCTTGCCATGCAAGCCCGGCTAAGTGAGTTTGATCCCCAGAATCTAAGTAAAAGTGGAAAGAGAGTATTGAAGAATATAATATCAAAATGGGATAGAGAAAGGGATAAATGAAGAAAAATCAAGATATGACGGAAAGAGGAGATCCAGGTATGAGAAAACTAGTGATAAAAAACACAATAATAGGAGTCTAAAATATAACAATCAGAGACAAAAAGGTCAAGATTTTCTCTTTGCTGAAAGATGGAGACATGTTTTCCAGAACTTTGGTTCTAGAGAACTCCAGATATAAGGGGACAGAGTGATTTGCTTCTCCTCAAATCCAAGCAGATCAAGCTAGATCTGGCAGGTGGGGGCTGAATCAAGGAGAGGCAAGTCAAGGCAATGTCCTCTGGTGGGTTATATTCACACCTATGGCCTCTGTGCAGGGCCGTGGGTTGCTGTAGCCTATATGCAAGCCACTTTCAATAACTGATATTAAGTGCCACTTGAGTGGGTTTTAATCACACCAGGAGCACTCTGTCAGTGTGCCTACAGGACTGAGGGAAGCACTGGCACATGTCTTCTCAATGTCTGAGTCTCCAAATATGTAGAAAAGACTGCAAAACCAAAGCAGCATGAGCCAGGTGTGTGTGTGTGTGTGTGTGTGTGTGTGTGTGTGTGGCAATACATGGGCACCAGTGTTTCTTAGCTCCCATCTTGCCTACCTCCCTCTCAGTCTCTCCATGTCTAAGCAGTTGTTCTTGCTTTCCTGCTCAAACATCAGACTGCAACATTTGAATAGAAGTGCCTCTGTTTTTCTCTGTGACAGACTGAACTGAGCTTACTATTTTGTAAACACCTTATGGACTTGTACTTAAGTCACAGGCAGTTTTCTGGCCCTACGCTACATGGAAGTGGGGGGCTCCCACTGAGTTACTGAAGAAGGGCCCTTGTATCCTAGTGATGCAGAAATGCAAGGGCTTCTGTCTCCTAACGTCCCACACTCATCCCAAGTACTGAGAAAAGATGGTAGAATCTCTTTTAAGATGCTTCCACTCTATGGGCACCAGCGACTAAGCTAGAAGGGAGACTCCCTCTCCAGTCTCCACTCTGCTTGCTGCAGCAGTTGCAGATTTCCTGTTTCAGATGGTGTGTTTGTAAGTTGTGAATTCTGCCTTTGTGGAGCTCACCAAGACTTTCTTTCTTTTGCCTACATCACTACTGAAGATGATCTTTTCTGTACTGCACCATTGGATACTCTGTTTGGCCTTTCTGTGTATCTTAATGCCAAAGACCAGTATTTCTGGGTTTCGCTTGATCACAGATTATCATTGCAGTCCTCTGCTTTTAGTGACATCCCACCTTTGCCTGCAGTCATGATCTTGTTTTTCTTCAACCTCACACATTGGGTGTCTCTAATGTCCACCATTTTTATCCTCTACACAAACATACTTTTACAGTTCTGGAGACTAGAAGTCTGGGATCAAATTGATTTGGAATTGATTTCTTCTAAGATAGATTTAGCTAGGAAATGTCTGCCTTCTCTGTATCCTCACAAGGCAACTCTCTAATATCTCTTATTCATTCAGATTTGCTCTTTTTGATGGCTTTTATCATATTGGACTGAACTCGACTCTATTTTAACCTGATCATCTTTTAAAATATTTTTATTAATTCTTTGAGAACTTCATGTGTGAATACATAATATATTTGGATCATACTCATTCCACTCCTCACCCTAAAGTCCACCCCTCCACCCCTCCCAACTTCATGTCCTCTTTCTGTTTATAGAACCCACCTAGTCCAATTTGTGCCACCCATATATGAATGGTGAGGGGTTGTGGGATCATCCACTGGTATATTATTGCCTTATCATGGGTGATATACCCTTAAAGAAAACAGACTCTCTCCAAGAAACCATCAATTATCAATAGCTCCTCAGCTAAGGGTAGAGCTTTCTGATCCTCTCCCCACCTCTATGCTAGAATGTTGACTGGCTTGATCTTGTTCAAGCAAACCACAGCTGCTGTCAGTTCGTGAGTGCAGTGGTCCTATCCTATCTAGAAGATACTGTTTTTCCCTCATCCTCCCTGATGTCTGGCTCTTAAAATCTTTCCAACTCCTCTACTGCAATGTTACCTGAGCCTTAGTGAGATGGGTTGTGATATAAATGTCCTATTTACAGTTAAGGACTCCAAAATCACTTGTTCTCTGCATTTTGAACAGTTGTCAGTTTCTAAATTAACCACAGTCCAAAAGAAACATCTCTGATGAAATGACGTTCTACTAAACTATGGGTATAGAGATAGGAATTTAGAAAGCAGTTTGATACTATGTTCATTTAGCAAAATAATAGTAATAGATTCATCCACCCTAAAACAATATAGGCTATTGACACTTTTGATTGCCCACGAGAACCTGATAGAAGGTCCTATTTCTGGAAACACCACATATTTTGGCATAGAACATGGAGAAATAAAGCTGGTACTGACCAGGAAGCTTACTTATTACTGAGTAGTTTTCCTAGTGCTAGAAGGTGCTATGGAGGCTGACATGATTAGTTTTGTCCAGCTGTGGTTCTTGAGCGATGCACTAATGAGCAGTGTGGCATGATATATCCAGGGGTCTAATAATAGCTCAAATGTTATTGTGATAACCAACAACTTTCTGATTGGATTTAAAATACATTTTACAAGAGGAAACAAATGCCTGGTGCTGTTAATCTAGCTTAATCATCTACTTAAAGAATCTATCTTATAATACAATCACTCAGATGTGTTGAGTTTAAAACTTCAATACAGGAATGTGGAGAGGGAAAATTCAGCTCAAAACCCTGGCAGTATATTGGTAGCACTGAAGCCTGTTTTGTTCTGGCTTAGAACAAAAACTTTGGGCTCTATGTTTTCTTGAATTACTGTACATCCAAACCTTTGAACTTTTCTAGTAAATAATCCAAAGTATCTCTAGTTTACTCCTTCTTTCAAGGTGTGCTTTTGTTTTTATCATTTTTTAAGGAAAAGTTTGTCTTTTGAAGACAAATTCTCTTATTAAACAGTTTATGGGCTGAAGAGATGGTTCAGCAGTTAAGAGCACTGATTGCTGTTGAAGAGGACCTAGGTTTGGTTCCTAGCACCTACATGGAGACTAAGAACTGTCCATAACTCTAGCTTCAGGGGAATTTGATGCCCTCTTCTGACCTCCGTGGGCATTGTATGATATGATTGGATGCACTTACATACATGCAGGCAATACACTCATACACATGAAATAAAAATAATAAAATTTTAGAAAACAGTTTATGTTGCCCTATTCTTTAAGTATAAATAAGCAGGTGAATAATTTTTGATTACAGGACTATGTTTTCCTATTCACTTAAAAATATTATTGTGCTGTCTTCTGGCTCTGTTGTTTTGTTATTTTCTTTCCAACATAATTTTTTTCTCTATGATTTAAAAAAATTTATTATTTCTTTTATTTCATGTGTTTGCATGTATTGCCTGCAGGCAGGTAAATGCACCTGTGTCGAGCAATGCCCGCGGAGGACAGAAGAGGCTGTCGGATCCCCTGGAACTGGAGTTATGGACAGTTGTTAGCTGCCATGTGAGTGCTAGGATTTGAACCTGGGTCTTCTGCAAGAACCAGTCAGTGTTCTTAACCACTGAGCCATCTCTCCAGCCCAATCCTTATGATATTTTAAGGATTTTTTAAAAATCCATTTGGTTTTACATTTTCAGTATAAAATGTTTGAAGGTAATTAAAATGTTTGAAGGTAATTATTTTTATTTACAATAAAATACAAGAGCATTTATAATTAGAAATATTGTTTCATGTATTTCTTCAACTTAGAGAATTTTCAAGCTTCATTATTTAAAATACTGCCCTTTTAGAACTTCTATTTTACTACTTATTATTAATAGTATTAATCTTATTCTATTCATTATTTTTTAATTGTATGTGTATGAGTGTATTGTCTGAATGTATTTAAGTGTGCCCATGTTGTGCAATGCCCCTGAAGGAAAGAAGATGATGTCAGATCCCCTAGAACTCAAGTAATAAATGGTTGTTAGCCACCATGTGAGTGCTGGGAATCAAACCCAGGTCCCCTACCAGACCAGTCATTGATCTTAACCACTGAGGCATCTCTCCAACCCCCTAGTTATTATTTTTAGTAGGCCTATTCAACTCTCAGTTTGTTCTCTATATCACTTAGTTTTTCCATTAAATGTGCAGATGTAATATTTTTACATTTTCTCTGTTCCTCTGCTGAGTTTCGTGAGACTGACAAAGTACTAATCTCTACTCTTTACGGTGTAACATGTAGATTCTCTATTCATCCTATTGTGTACTTTCAATAGTAATATTTTTATTTCTGTGGATTTTCAGCTATAGCAATGTAATCTTTTATTCCCTTTTATTCTTTCATTCTTTTTCATGCTTTGCATGTATGTTTTGTATTCCTTATGTTTATGGAAAACAAATGCATACTATACTATTTTAATTTCATTTAAGTGAGTTAATGTCCTATTTACAAAATCCTTTCAAACACAAGATTTATACATACTTTGGGTTTTTTTAAAAAATAAAGACAAATGTCTACTGTTCTCTGTCTTTCTTTTTTCCTTTCTGACTTAGTTGGCTGTCTTCATTTAGTATACAATCTTGATTCTTCTCATTCTATTTCTCTACCAATAAATATTATCAGGGAAATAAAAATCGAATCACCTAGTTGGAGGATGAGTAAAGGGTCATAGTTTGTGTCAGAAGTTATCAGTAGCCTGTGTGCTCTTAAATCCCTCCTCATCTTAATCTTTCAGTTTTGGCTCCCAGGTGTCTCATTGGTGCCTACATTGAGGGGGAAGCACACCAAAAATCAGAAGACATTTAGACACTTTCTCCTTTCAGCTTTTAGTACCTGCTTTTGACTTATAGATTTGTGTTTTGGTCAGATTTTTAATTTATTACTATGGTGGTCAGAATACTGATCTTTCCCTAAAATTACAGTTTTTGGCCTACTACCCAATGTGATGAAGTAAGCATTTGGATGGGGGGGGGCGGGGTCAGATCATGAAGGCTTCACCTTCAGAAGAGAATTAGTGTCTTTAGAAAAGAAACCTGGGAAACATTAATGGCTCCTTCTGACATGTGAGGACACATAAAAGGCACTACCTATGAGAACAATCCAGACTCTAAATCTGCTTAAGCAGTCAGTGTTCTTAGACTGTTCAGCCTCTAGTCGCTAAGAAAAATTAGTATGCTACTTAAAAGTACCCAGTAATATTTTATAGTAGCTTGAATGGACTAAGACAATTACAGATAATTGTCTTGTTTTGGATTCTTTCTTCAACCTTCTAAAACTTAATTTCATTATTTTCTATTATTGCCATGTGTCCAGTACACAGGAGATGCTGTGAAATGTAAGCTTACCATGCAATCTTGGCTGGTGGCCTCTTTTGATCTTTTTTATTAAGAAAGGCTTATATTTGACTTTCAGCTCATAAACTAGTAAATTTACTGTAATTTATTAGATGTTTGCAAGCCTTATTTTACTCATGTAAATGTATGTGTAGTTGTTATATAAATATTATTTTCAGAAATTAGAACCAGATTATGTTGGTTTTCATTTTATACTTATAAGCAAATCATTAATTTAATTCCCTAACCTTTGCTTGACAACTTGCTGTATATAGGCATGGCATTAGGGAATTGTATTACTGGGCTCACTCTACTGATTATAGATTTTAGGGAAGATTATATAGATGTGGCTACAGAAAGAAAGATGTAGAAACTTCTCTAACTCAGTTCTTAGGGCTAATGTTCCAGTAAGATGAAAGGACTGTAATAGCCCTATCTATTTGGGTTGGTAAGGAAGAACAGGTCAGGGAAGAAGATTTGTGTCTATTCAGTAATGAGAATAGGGAATTTTCTCTTTTTTTCTTTTTTTGGTCTTTTTGAGACAGGGTCTCCCTGTAGCCCCAGCTGTCCTGGAACTCACTATGTAGATCAGGCTGGCCTTGAACTCACAGAGATCTGCCTGACTCTGCCTCCAGAGTGCTAGGATTAAAGGCATGCACCATCATGCCAAAAGGAATTTTCATATCTGAGTGCACAAATATTCTGTATATCAATGCATACAGTATTTTAACTTCAGTGATTAAAATGTAGAATGGGATACAGTAGGATGTACCATAAGTCAACTTTGGAACATAACTGCCCTATTTTATATGAAAATTATTTTGAAGCTTGTAGGTTTTTCACTCTGTATTCTTACCCCAATGCTCATCCTGTTAAAATTCATATTATACATTAAATGTGTTTTTAGATATATTGATACAAGTTTTATTTTATTGAGTAAGCCCATATGTCAAACCGCATTAAATTCTTTAAACACATTTTTTCATCTTAATAGTCATGTTTTATGATTATTCTTCTGTAAATAATGAAAGAGTAAGCACAGGGTAAGTACTCTTTCACAGACCTAAAATGTAAGATTGTAGCAGAATACATTGAAGACGTTTGGATTCTAGAACAACTAAAATGCTGACCTCTTGTATGGCACACTGAATTCTGCTTATAAAAGCAGATACATTAATTTTTTAATATATATTTTGGACAAATATACTTTTGAGTAGATAAAAATAGAGGCAAAGGGATTAGTTATCACTACGTATTTAAGACTGACTAGGCACCAAATTTACAGACTGTGTCCTTTGAGGCACAGGGCAGATGTGAGAACAGGAAAAATTTACCAAATGAGAATTTTAAAAAGCCAAAGTATGAAAGCAGCTGTAATAAACAATTGGTAAACAGAGAGATTTGGAGCATATAATGCTAATAAGGAAAGACTTCTTGATGGATATAGAGTTCAAGATTAAAGGGAGTAAATTACAGCATGTTCAGTGGAACAGAAGACTCTATTACATGTGTATGTGGAAATTTAAGGAATGTTCAGAAGGAATTCTGCCAAGTCCTTAGAGACCAATGAATTGGGCCATGATTTGAGGAAAAGGCACACCTTAAACTGCTTCAGGGACCACATAAATGTGATGTTTAAGGAATGGATGTAGTGGTATAGTTAAGCCATTTTTGAGAGCATTAATCACAAGTACCACTGAAAGGATTTTTAGAATGAAGATGATGCTATCTGTGGTGATATGTTGGTGGGACTCCATTCCGGAGATGTGGCTATTTAGTGAACTTCTAAAGGAGTGGGAAATGTGAGCAAACACTTTATGAGTAGAAATATGTATTATGAATAGAAATGACACCCAAAATGAATATTTTCACAGCACTGATACAGACATAAGGCAATATAAAAACAAAGTTCAAATATAAGTTGTCAAATTAGACCTCTAGTATCATGTAATGTATATAGATAAAAATTTCAAGTGTGCAGTAGGAGATGCGACAGCAGCTTAAGTGTCTGAGGTGGAGCTTGAGAAAGCCCAGGTGTAACTTGCACCTGTAAATAGAAGCAGGACAGTTACAGCATCTAAAAAGGAACAAACTAAAAAAGAAAACTAATGACTAAGCATCCACAAGATAATATAGGTGAGAGAAACAGGGAAAGGCAGAGAAGAATAATTCCTCTGAGTCTTTTCCTTAAGTCATATGCCAAAGTTTTAGTTTCACATTAAAAGATATCTTAATTTCAGCAAATCTCCACTAAAAACTAATAAAATTCAGTTTTTTTCTGCCTGAAAAAATATGTACATATACACTTTAGAGACAATAGCTGAAGTACCTCTTAAATTTGAAGAACTTCAAATTTAATAGTTTTAATCTAATATTTTATTTCTAAAAGGATAATTGTGTTAGGTTTTAAATTGTTGCATTAAAATATGTTGAAATTAATAGTAAGTAATTTTACAAAGACTGAATTAGAAAAATAGATTAATTGAATTCAATACATTAATACTTCAGGGAAATTAGGAAACATTTATTTATAACTGCTGTCCCCATCCTCTGCCCTCAGAATGTTCATATGTTAAGAACCACCATTCTTAGGTCTAATTAGTTTCATCTTTGGGAACAGTTCTCACATAATAACACTGTACCCCCAGAGACTTGGGAATAGAAATCATCCATGATATTCTTTAGTTCTAATTAAAGCTCAATCAGTCACTCACATTCTGATTGCTTGAGCATATTATTCAATCCATCTCTGGGTCTTGTACAGCACAAGGAGACTAATGCTTACTTTAGAACAATGTGGTATTAGTAATTTTACGATAGTAAAAATGCATTAAAAATACAAAGCTAGACTATACAAACTAAATGCAGGAAAAAATAAAAGGGAAAAGCTCCAGAATATGTTAGAATAATTCTGGGAAAAGTCTCTTGAGGGGCCAGGGCTCTACAGAGGCTGGTTTTGTGCAGCAGCTAAGTTGGAAGATTACTGTTCATAGGTAAGAGGGGCTGAGGAACTCTGTGAACTTACCACTGAATAAGCACAAATTAATGCACTGCAGGTGTTTCTTTTACATCCTGAGGGAGAACAGTCACAGTGTCCTATCACCTTCCTCCTCCCAAGGTGGTCTGTGCTGAGGAAACACTAGGCTGTCACTAGGCCCGTCAGAGCACCAGCTGGATGGAAGTAGATGCAGCTTTGTGGGCTGACTTCTTTTTGGTGCCTTGAATATACAGAGAAGGTATAAATTATGCAAGAAAATTTTCAGAAGGAAAGAAATTCATGTCTATGGGTTCTTTACACCCAAACCTCAATGCCTCATGTGTTTCTAAGTTTTGCATTTTTATTTTTTGATGTAAGAGGTACACATATGTACATACAGATACATACATACCCATACATTGTATATTATATAATATCAAAGTTAATCCTGAGGCCCCACCCTCCAAAAATTATTTCAACACATATCCATAAAACATCACATGCTAAAAAACACGGATGGTACAAATAAATACGAATACGTGCTTCACATTAGTTTAGGTCAAACTTTGCTGATAAATGATCTATAAAAATTATTTTTCTAGCTATAGGTATTTTGGCTTTTGTGTGGCAAGATTGTGAGAAAGAGACCATGTATTTGAAAAACTACAACTGTGAAGTGGAAGTTAGACATTTAACTCTTATATAGGGCAGAATGTCATACAGAGTAGACTATATAAGTCTAGGAGGAAGAACAGTATGCTTAGGGATTGTAATTATGATTTAATGACCTTGATTAGTTTAGGTAACTATAAAATATTTTGTGATTTTTTTTAACCTGAAACCCATGGACCCATGAATAAACACCAAGGAGAGTATGAAGCCAATTAAATTCTTAAATACTGTACACATTTCTCTGTATATGTACACTTTTCCAATGAAAATGTTTCATAGTGTTCATTTTGTTTTGTTTTCTTTCAAATTCCAAACATATGGCGAGTCAGCAAAGTTGATAAATCTTTATATCATTAAAATAGATGTTAATGATGATAATCTAAATGGTAGATTTGCATTCACATTTTAGGAACTTATTCCATGCTCCTTTCCAACACTAAGGTCCTCTTCTCTCCATGATCATCTTGCCCTTCCTCCCTTGATCTCTGGCTCAAGTCACATCAGCATTCTCTGTTTATCCTTGACAAACTATTCCCAGCCTCCCAGTTTCCCATTAGTCCTTTGCTCTGGCTGGTGCCTTGTACTGAGGTCTTCCCACACCTCAGTGGTTTTCATCATTTAAATCTCAACTCAAATGCTGCTTCCTTATAGAGTTTTCCCAGCTGTTCTAAAACCCCTCTCCATAACATCATTCTGATGTATTTTCATCAAAATATTCAATCACAGCCCATAGTCTAGACATGCCAGCATTCATGTATCTCCTCTGCTAGCTGAAATCATCTTAATTTATAAATTTATTAATTACTTAATTTCTGATCCTCCAACCTGAAGTATACTGCTATCTTCTGTGTACAGAAGTGACAGAGAGCAGGCTTTCAAGGAATACTTGATTAATGAATCAATAAATGAATTGATTACATGCATTGTAGTAATAATGGTACCTATAGATAGGCCTTAGCATATATGACAGAATGCATGAAATCAGGTGGAGGCCAATGGAGCAGGTATAGATAGGAGAAGGAGTCTAAATATGATTAAGAAGCATTGTATGAAATGCATAAAAGTTCAATAAAAATATATTATAAAAAAAGAAAGCGGGAGAGATGGCCCAAAAATAAAGAAGGCTGCTCTTGCAGAAGACCTAGGTTTGGTTCCCAGCATTCACATGGCAGCTAACAACTATCCGTAACTCCAGTTCCAGGGATCTGACACCCTCTTCTGACCTCCCAGGGCATTGCATGACACAGGTGCACTTAAATATATGCAGGCAATAAATTCATACACATAAATTAAAAATAATAAAATATTTAAAAACCTGTTTTCATCACAGTTAAATAGAAGAATATTACTAGTATCCTTTTAGTGTGTTTTGAAGTTCAAGGAGTTACTTAGTTGCTTCACTTGCACATTAGAATCCATTTGTTAAATACAAGTATCATTATTGCTGTTTTGCAAAATTAGAAAAATCATTTAAATGAAACAAAATAATATTCATCAAAATTAAAATAGGTATCCTCTAAAATATATTATCAGATTCCAGTTAAAACTATTTAAACATAGATAACATACCTTATGTTGATACTAATTTAAATCCTTTAATATGTGCTGAAATAAAAAATCTTAGAATTTTCAGTTTGGATATGTAAAATGAGTATTTTTGTATCTGAGCATTATTCTTGATTCCACTTTTTAAAGGGCCAATATAAAATTTAAAAATAGCATATTCTTTAATCTCTTATTTTGTACTGATACATCAAAGAATACCAAATAGTCAATTACCATAATATCTAAACCATTCCAGCATTCAAAGGTTTCATTACCTGCATTAGTAATTCCCTGGAGAACTTGGATATCTTGAGCATTCATTTGTTTCAAATGAAAAAACAGTGAATTTGATGGCTCACTAGATAAATGAGAACATGATTGAAAAATATGCTCCCAGAAACTAATTTCTTTTGAAGAGTTTTGCTATAATCTTGTATTAGCAAAGAAGAAAGTTTTTTTTTCATGTATTTACTTATAACTAAAAGTTACTTCAAGTTTAAATAGTTTTGTTTGTTTGTTTGTTTGTTTGTTTTGAGGCAGGGTCTTTTTATAGCCCCAGCTGGCCTGGAATTCACTATGTAGACCAAGCTGACCTCAAACACAGAGACCTGCCTGCTTCTGCCTCTGAAGTGCTGGAATTAAAGGTGTGCACCACAACAGCCAGCTTAAATTGTTTTAATCATTAAATGTTTGTCAATTTTCTATCTCATTATACTGAAAAACTAAGGTTAAAACTAATGTCTTAAAACTATTACATGTATTCTTTTCAGTTAAATATTATATCTAAAATATAAACTTTCCCAAAAGTATCTATTGAGTAAACTATTTTACAGTTTTATAATGTTTTAAAACTGGAAAAGTTACTGGAAAACATGCATTCCATTTAGAAATGAAGAACTAAAAGTCCAGGCAGGAAGGTGCATCCAAGATCAACCAGTGAATAAATGGAAGGCAGTCAGGACTCCTATCTGGTTTTCTTTCTTTAGATCTCCAACCACTGATTCCTGAGTTGCAATCATCCCCTCATGCCTTACCCTAAGCTCAGTCCCCCCTATGCTGGGTCTCAGTTCTTAGTTAAAAAGTCAAAATCACAATTTCTCTTAGGTTGTCAACTTTAAAAAAAATATTTTATTTATAATTTTTATTTTATGGGTATAAATGTATTTCTGCACGTGTATAGGTACACCCACATTGTGCAATGCCCAAGGAGGTCAAGAAGAGGGTGTTGGATTCCCCCAGAACTGGGGTTACAGAAGGTTGTTAGCCACCATGTGAGTGCTGGGAATTGAACCCAGGGCCTCTACAAGAGCAGGTAGTGTTTTTAACTGCTGATCCATCTTACCAACCCCAACTTTTTTCTTTAATGGACAAATATTGCCTTAGAAAAAAAGGCATGATGGAGGGAAAACGTTCTCAACTGAAGATACATTCTGCAGTGCAATTTCCTTCCACCTTCATTCTCACAGCAGTTCTTTGCTGTATGACTCTTCTAGCTTGCTAACACTGGTGAGTCCATTGCCTTGCCTTAATGTCATTTCTTCTTCTTCCTCCCAGGAAACACTGTGTTGTCTTTAACTAGAACCTCACAAAACAGTGAGTGCCCTAATGAAAACACCCAGCTAGGCAGAATGCCTTTACCAAAATAATTAATATAAAAAAATGAATCAATTATTTAGACTAGAAGCAAAAGAAAAATGCCAGAAACTTTACTCCTAAAATAGTAAGAAAATTAAAACAAGAAGAAGCCATTAAAAAATAAATTATGCAATCAGTGAGTTTTCGAATTCACTGAATTCCCCTGAGCAATCAGTGAGTCTTCTAATTCATTGAATTCCCCTGAGCACACTATTCTTCCTTTTCTTGTCCTCTCTTTGAGCAGTGTCTTTCAGCATGTGTCTGTAGAAGAACAGAGCTCCAAGAGAAAGACTGAAATACAGGGCTGCCTTTGTAAATCTTGCATTCTACCCCATCAGGATTTATACCATCTTTTTGACAAGAAATTGTAATCTTAGTTGCTCACTCTATTGCCAAGATAAGATTCCAAGCATTTCTGAAATAGTTGGTATAATTTATTGTCATCACATTGCAGTCAGGTTCAAACCCTTATGGACCTGATGCCACAAAACACCCATTCAGAGTTCAAAGGGGTAGGCCTACACATGTGATTAAGTTATCACTAATGGAACCATTATAACCCTTGCTGTGCCCTGGCTGCTCCCTTTCTTAAAATCATGTGATACGCAAAGGCCTTCAAATACCTTTGCGTGTATTTTATTGCATAAATCACAGGTGTCAAAATAAAATGCATTCAATGAATTGCTTCCTACCGCTAACACAAAGATTATTTTCAAAATATAAAATCATGTTTCCTTATGAATGCAAACTCCTCCTGACAAACCTCCAGTGCCAAAATGTGGTTTCCATTTGCTGTTTTTGGATTTATATGACTGTGCCAAAGTTCAGGTGTGCCAGTTCTTTGTAATAAGCCATTTGGATGAAAGCTTGGCCAGCTCAAAGGATCCTGATGTATTTTATTGCTGCCTTTTAAGATTATTGTTCAGAAATACCAAGTCTAATTTTGAAATCAATTAGCCATTCAGTCTGATGAGGTGTTGGCCCAGCTCAGGTTCACACCCGCTGTCCACAGATTATTGTTCACTGGAGTCGAGTCCTTAGTATCAGGCTGTTCCCCAGCATCTGGAGGACATATGTGTGATGTTCTTGCAGAAGGAGCTGGTGGTTTAAATAGCAAACCCCAGAGAAGAAAGCTTTGTGCATTGGCTTCTGTGAACCAGGAAAGCAAATTTTTCTTGTCCTTTTTCTTAAGAATAATACTTAGAGAGAAAGTGGATGGGGAGGAGAAGAGGGAGAAGAATCTTGTGACTTTCATATTTTATTGTTTTTCTGTGATCTATATCTGGAGAACTTAAGTGTTCAAAATAAATGGCAAGTTGAGCAGCTGTGAAGAGAAAAGAATTATCTCTTACCTAGTAGCACCAGAGAAATGCTTCTCTTTCCCTGGGTCTTCCCGACAACCTGATGGAGGAGTAATATCTTTCCCAGAAACCTGTTTCTAGAGAGGACTGTATCTTTCTCTCACAGTCAATCAGCACGTGGGAAGGTGAAAATTCTGCCTGGCAGGGGCTGGGCTTCTGGGAACTGTGCCAGAAGCCCTAAATGCCACCCATGTTGTTCAAAAGAAGTGGCAGATAGTAAAACATAAACCTGAACTACCCCTTTCTCAGGTTTCCCAGTCATTGGCCACATAATGTTTTGGTAGAAAAGAGAGATCTGACTTGTCCTTTCACACAATACTACCTGATTTTTCCCATGGGTTAATTGTAGGAGTCCGAAGTGGAGTTGAACAGTAATAGCATAAACACATTCCAATGTAGCCTTTTCTTTGAGTTCTTTTTATTGAAAAAAAAAATCCTCTTACGCTTTTCTCACCTCTGTAACAAACTATTTATCATGGAAAAATCAGCTTAATATATGATTTGTCCTAGGGTTGGTAAGGATTCAATGGTCAGTAATCAAATGCTTACAGATAGGATGTTACTTCCAGTCCTTGATCCCTTCAGAGGAGCTGTTAGTGATGCAGGAAACCTAGAGGAGTTGGCAGTCTGTTCACTGAATTCATCACCCATTTTATCCTAGAGGAGATTAGTTTTTGTCCATCCATCCATCTATCCATCCATCCATCCACTCAATAAGTATTGAGAGAAAGCTTTGGAGAACAAAACAGGCCTGTACCCTCCTAACTTCATTAATTTAGAGTCTAGCAGCCAAGAGGAGTGCTAAAGAAGTCAAAACATTAATAATCAAATCCAAGCTCACACACAAGGAAAACCAGGAAGCAAACACCAGCTGCATGTTTAAATTGCTGTTTAGTTCTTGACCATTTTATCAATATGCTGTGGTGACATACACTGGCAATCTCAGCACTTAGATGAGACAGGAGGATTATGAGCTACAGGTCAATTTTGCCGACATAATGAAACACTATCTCAAAACAACTACCACGGAAAATAATCTAATCTAATAATAATCTAATAATCTAATATCTGGATGCTCTTGATCAGAAATTTTTAAATGTTCAAGTATAGATTCCTAAATTATTCCTTATTCATTTTAGCCAAATGTTTAAAGACCTATTTCTACTTACTGAACCATGTCTTTCCACATTTAATTTTTATCTTCAGTTTTCAATAAGTGGCTATTTATGGTTAAGATGTTGAGGAGCTGAGTAAAAAAAAACTTGCACCTGATCCTAAAACCTGTGACTAAGAGCTGAGATTACATAAGTGCTGTATGGCTATTAAGGTCTGCAGGATTTCTAACCTTACTTATTGCCTCTCAAGCAAAATTCTTAATAATAGTAAGTGATTAAAAACTCATCACCACAAAACGTGCTGATTAAGAACCTCGCAAGTCTGTAGCCACTGTGCAATATCAACTCTCTTCATGTGAGTGCTAGGCTAAATAAGGAAGAGGCTCACAAGTCTCTATCACCTTTTATACCTAAGGTAACTGTGCAAAGAAATGTGTGGAATAAAAGTTTCCTACCCATGAATGAGAAAAACAGCATATGAGGTAGCTCTAAGAATTTGTTTACCTTTACTAAAATGGATAAAAGGAAACGTCCCCAACAGGACAAGTTAAGGGAGTTTCTCCTGCTTTTGTTGAAAATACATCATTTCTCTAATCACTTTGTTCACACTCTGGAGGAAACTTTTCCCTCAACTTCCCAAAAGAAACTGGAGAAAGACAATGATTTTAAAGGAGAAGGTTTTTATATAGGACCACAGAATGTGGCATTTATTCCCTTGCCTTGAGATCTCTTCATCAAAGAAATAGACTTTGAAGTTGATGTTATAATAATAAAGCATGCCTTGCTTAATCTTTCTAAAAACAAAGATAGCCAGCTTGTACCAGAGCACCAAGGTGGGATTAAGGCTGAAACTACCACTATAAGTTACTGCCATCAAAAATAACTGCTGTTGTAAGGTTCTGGCTGAATAACGCACTATGGCAACGTATGACAAAATTAAAAGGGCTTATTCTTTCTGCCAACCTGAAAACAACCCATTTTTATTTGAGATAGTGTATGGTGAGAAATTCAGCGTGAGGCAGGGTTTTGTTTGTTTCTTTGTTTTTACCTTTTTAGCATTCCTAAATCCTCTGTGAGATCAAACTGTGGTGATTCTGCAAAACTTCAAGAATTTAGCTTCCATAATTGCATGTTTAAATATGAAAATACTGGCATGTTCATGACTTGAATACTTTGAACTTCTGACTTAAAATTTGAGAGGGTTCTTTGTATATTTAAAACATGACCACTGATCCTAATATTTTCACTTAAAAGTAATAAACAAAGACACATTGGACCCTATATCAAAGGGATGTCTTTTGTACTTTTTAGTATATGGTTCATTATTGTGAATGAGATCCAGCAGTGTTCAATAATACTGCTTTTTTTTTTAAATATCACTGTTATTCCAGGTAAGTGTAACTATGGGTTCTTTGAAATACAGTCATCCCATCTTACACGTCCTATTTCCCATCATCATATGTATCCACTATAATCAGTTATCTATCTTACCTTTTTAAACAGATTTATTTTTATTTTATATATGAGTGTTTGTTTGCCTTTATGTATGCATGTGCATCATGTACATTCAGTGCCTACCACAGGAGGCTATGAGCTGTACAATATGAGTGCTGGGAACTGAACTGGTGTCATTTGCAAAAACAGCAAGTCTTCTTAGCCACTGAGCCATCTCTGCACCCCCCGCCCCTGTCTTGGCTTTAAAAAATTTACCACCAGCATATTTTAACCTTCAATGGCTGGACATTGGCATAGAGCAGTGAGGGGCCACCACATAGTGAAAGTGACTGTAACCGCCTTGGGTGAATCAAAGTATATTGATTGCTAAGTGAGAAACAGGATAAATCAAATACTTGAAATCTATTTAGACTTATCCTTTAAATGGATACTTAGCTCACATGTAGTTTTTAAAAAGTCAAGAAAATTATAGAGCAATGTTCTTGTTTTTCATGCCAAATTCTGAATTTTCTTCCAGCTTTGTTTCCTACCACCAAATAGTGATTGATATGAGCATTTTGCCATCTGCAAACATAACACGGAAATGTGATTAGATTTACCAACCATGATAATCCTCTCCACCCCTAAAAGTCTTACATTTTATTAACTACAATTCCACCTCATTTTTGAAATTTTGTTCCTAATTTCAGAAAGGTATCAGATTAATAATAATGGCTCTTTTGTTTTTATAAGACAATAGAAATGTTCTTAAATGAGTATAATCTTCTGCTTTATTTCAAAATCACCAAACACATTATATGTGTTTGAAAAGTATAGTTGAGACAGGAGTACTTTTACAAAAGACCTGTAAGGAAAGGAAAGTGGTGAGCATATAGGCAAGCACTGGATTTGATAAGGTTATTGAATCTAAATTATAGAAACAATATTCATTCACTGGAGAATTTTTGTAGAACCGCGTAAAGCAGAAAATTTAAAGTAACTGAACTCCCAAATTGATACTAGAGGCATGCTAAAATTGTAATATAGCCCAATATATATTTTTCTGCCTGCATTTTTCTCAAGCGAGTACATTTTCAAAACTTGAATCAAAATGTATATAAGCACTTTTTATCCCGATTTTCTTATGGCTATTCTATAAGTCATTAAATATTCTTTGAAGGTATGATTTACGATGGTTGACGAGTATAACGTTTAATGTATGTATTGTAATTTATTCGATTTTGTCTTTTCATTATTAAGTTTTATGTTATTTTCCTTATTTAAATTATCAATAAAGCTGTGATGATGATCCTTATGCATAAATCTTAGTGTATAAATCTCTGAATTAATTCCACACGATTACTCCTTAGACATAGACTTGCTGGATTACTGTGCACAGACGTTTTTAAGGTTTTTGATTATGTTCTAAATTATGTTTTCTCCTGATGCATGTGAAAGTTTCTGCTTTACGCAAACAACACTAAGTATTATCAACTGTTTCTGCACTTTCAAAAAGGGAAGGAGAAAATGATATTTCTTTTTCCCCTTTTATAATTGTTTACTTATTTCAATTTTTATCTAAATTTTAATTCAAAAAATTTTATCATTTGAGAATTTTCTACATGCGTAGGTGTTTGATCAAAGCCCCCCATTCCCTCTCCTCTAGTCCCTCCCCTAGCCCTCCCAACTGTTTCCACTCTCAAATTCGTGTGCTCTTTTTGTTTTAAACTCACCGAGTAATTTTTATTTCTTAGATTAGAAATGGATGGAGCTTTAATTTGTTGAATGGTTATATTTACTTTTTATAAGTAGTCTGTTCTGGTTTATGTGTAACATTGATGTGTTTGTCTTTTTATTTCTTTATAGGAGTTCCTTGTAAATTAGAATTTTGTCTGCTGATCCACCATGTGTGCTGTAATGCCTTCCTAACTCGTACTTTTCTTTCCGTGTTCTTTTGGCTGTTGCTTCTGATCCAAATGTTTCTACTTCTTATGTCGTTGAAGCATTCTGCATTTTCGTCTACATTCTTTCTTTGCTCCTATGCCCAAGTGTTTCTACAGCTTCAGAACAGATAAATGCTCATCTGTAGCTTCTTTTGGCCTGTAATGGTTTCTTTTTATTCGCTTCAATATTAATACTGTTAAAACCATCTAATGGTTCCAGGAGTGTCAAACCCACTACCCACAGACCACATGGGGCCAAGAATATCTGAATGTGGTACAATGTGAGATATTAAAATCACTTAAAATGTTACAAGAATTGTTTGCAGTGTTTTAATGATCTATATGGGTGCATGTCTCTCTGTGGGTATGTACATGTGTGCAAGTGTCCTTGGAGACAGAGAGGGCAACACGTTCTCTGGAGCTGAAATCACAGGCAGTTGTAACCCATGTGACTTGGGTGTTGGGAACAGAAATCAAGTCCTTTGAAAGAGGAGTAAGCTCTCTTAACTGATGAGCTATCTCTCCAGCTCCTCTCTCTCTCTCTCTCTCTCTCTCTCTCTCTCTCTCTGTCGATTAGCATTTTTTTAGCAACTTAATTGTGCACTTCTCTAGCATGAAGTTTGTAGATGACATTACTGTATTAGTCACTTTA
>NW_008349975.1:2073464-2087140 GCF_000622305.1 Nannospalax galili | reverse complement strand
AAGCAATTTATAGAAGGAAGAATTTATTTGAGCTTAGGGTTCCAGGGGATTTACAGTCCGTCATGACAGGGAGGCATGGTGGCTGGAGGTGGCTGGAGCAGGAGCAGCAGAAGCTAAGCTCTCACATCATCACACAGGCACAGGAAGCAAGAGCACAACTGGAGATCTGGCAAGGCTTAAGAACTCTCTAAGCCCACCCCCAGTGACCTGCTTCCTCCACGACAGCCACACCTTCTAAAACCACCAAAAACAGTGCCATCACCTGGGGACAAAATATCAAAACACATGGAGCCTATGGGGGACATTTTCATTCAAATCACCACAATCATCATGTCACAATGTCAACAGATTAAACACAAAAACGTGATTAAACATGATGTTCATTGATGTAAGTAAAATTATATGTTTACTCCCTTCCATCCCAAAATATAAATATCTTATTTAATGGTTAAGTCATTCTTTTGAATTGCTTTCAATTACATTATTGATAAATACCATATTGTTATTTTCTGTTGCTTCGAACACTGGTTTCATTTCACTTATATATTGTATTTTATTAACTACAGTGGCTTTATAGGATTTTTTAAATTGATTTTTTAATTCTTTGTGTATGTTCTGTATTGCTTGCATGTACGTGAGAGCACTCGTGTTGTGTAATGCCTGCCGAGGTCAGAAGAAAGCATCGGATCCCCTGCAACCGCAGATAGGACAGTTGTTAGCTGCCATGTGGATACTGGGATTCAAACCCAGGTCATATGCAAGAGCTGGAGCCAGTGCTCTTAATCACTGAGCCACTTTATACAGTATTTTTTTTTTGAACTTCCACCCTGTGCACTTGAAAAAATAGTAATTTTAGAATTGCTTTTGTATGGATGTGATCAAGATATATTGTATACACATGTATAAATTTTTAAAACTTTATTTATTATTTTTATTTTATGTGTATTCATGTATTGCTTGTACGTAGGTAAGGGCACCCGTGTCTTGCACCAGTGAAGGACAGAAGAGGCTGTCGGAGTCCCTGGAACTGGAGTTACTGACAGTTGTTAGCTGCCATGTGGGTGCTGGGATTCAAAGCTGGGTCTTCTGCAAGAACAGTGTTCTTAGCCACTGAGCCATCTCACTAGCCCCACATGTATAAAATTTTTAAAGAATGAGAAAGTTACTTGTCTTCCCAAGTCATTTTTTTCTGTGTCAGCGGCAGCATGCACTATTTTAATAATAAAATAAAGAACAATAACAACAACAAAGAAAAAGAAAGTTACTTGTGAGATTTTAACTCAAACCTTGCACCTTTGGCTTCCTTAGTATTTTTAGGTTGTGAAGAGTTTAAAACTGAAAAAGGTTTTAAATATTTTTGTCCTTTTAAATTAGCTTCATCATGTTTTAAATTGGCACACCCTCTCTCCTGCTCTGTCAGTTCAGTTAATCAGTGTAAAGGGGAAAATAACGTCCTTCATCAGACTCCAAGATGGACTCACCCCTAAGCATTTGGGGGACTCAAATTAGACTCAATAGCCTTTAAAAAATAGAAAAATGATAATAGATGACATGAAGGGGAGTTAGTAAGGTGGTGGAGGGGATCCAAATATGATCAATTTCATTTGATGAAATTCTCAAAGAATCAATAAGAATTTTTTTAAATAGCGAACTCCACTGAGATAAATACCTGAAAGTGGTATGTGATGCTTTGTATCCCTTCCCTGCGCCAGTTATGCATTCAGCTCTATTTTTCCCTCTAAGAATAAAATTCAGTTTATCACTTAGTCTAAGTTGTCTAGATACAGAAAAGATGAATGCAGACAGACATTTAAAATTTCAAATGGACAAGGGGATTTATATTTTTGGTCTGTTTATATCTGTAGATCCCTTTGCAAGCTTCAGAGGCTGTATAAACCAAGAATACAGCCACTTTTCTGGGCAAACTTGTGTGTAAATGCAGTTTATTTCACTTGAAGCCTGCGTCCACAACTGATGGAAATTATAGTAAAACTTCCACCTGGGTTGTCAACTACGGGAAACTTTCTTATTTATTTTTATTTGTCACAGCAGGTTAAGCTCACAAAGTCCAGGTGTTACATGGCTTTAAATCTGGGCCCAAGCATAGGAATACTCTGTTGAAGGTAGTTTATTTAGGATCCCTAAACATGAAGGGACTTAACGAAATGGATTTTATCCAGCTCTATGAGTCAGGGTGTAAATTTAATGTACAATAACCAGAAATAAAAGAACACAACACTAATACCAATAGAAGACAATTCTAAGGCAATACCACCATAGTTGTACATATTTATTGAAGGTGGTGGGAAGGAAGGGAGCAGGACCACAGAGAAGCTGCAACTTTTAAGCTAATTTACCTACTGTTTACAACTGAGCTACAAATGACAGTTCCTCAGCTTTTCTGAATGTATATGAGCAAGGTTGCTGCTACCAGTAACTAAGGGTCTTTCCCTTCCTTGTTTAAACATAACATTTTACAGATATTAATCTTTCATTATTTTATTTTATTCCAATTTAGTTTTTAGCGTCCATTCCCAAGGTTCCGATACATATATTAACTTAGAAAATATGCTGTCTTTGTGATTATTTTGTTTTGTTTAACTGTGTTGTTTTCAAATTACATTGCCCAAGCTAACATGCTAATTCCTTCATTAACATGACCATTCACTGTACACTATCTGAAATTACATAATTTATTTAATTAGCTTGCCATATTGGCTGTATTTTCTCTGTTTCCTTCCTAAAGCAGCCAAAGATAAAATTATCTTCTTTCCTTTGGCTTCACATCCAGCAAAAATCAATATCAACCATTCAAATGCTTCTACTTGTGAGTATACAACTATTTTGGGTTCAATTAATGTGCAAGTAATTAAAGTTGATTTTTGTATGTTATTCTAATTTTCATCACACTGTGCTTATGTTTCAGTACCTTCGTACTTCATAAGCTGTCAGCTTGTGAGACAGTCCAGCTATAAGAGACTTTAGTTGACTCTCATAGGATGTATATAAATGCATGTATCAGGTTGACCCATCTGGATAGCACAAAATTCCCAGACAAGCCCGTTTGAACTGAACCACTTGCATGATCTGCTGTAATAGTTTACTCTGTCCTGTTTTACATTTATATTTGACATTTGCTTTCTACTTCCTGCACATCAATGAGAGAAATTAGGATCTTTTTTTCCAAATTACCCCTTAGGCTGGGTCTATACAGTCCATACAATATTCATGCAAAATTGGAAAGGATAAAAATAGAGATAAAATTCTATCTGAAGATGATCAAATAATCATAATGCAGTTAATTTTTTTAAATTCCTGTTATTTTACAATTTATAATGCCAATAATGTATTATTATATTTCAAATAATATACTTGTTAGAAAACTCCTCTCTAAGGAAACATTGACATTCAAAATGCAAGTTTGCTTTGTAGTTTTCATCTCAAATACTTTCAGGAAAATGTTTGAAAGGAAAAGCAAGGAGTTGTTCAACAGTTCTGTACATAATGAAGAGGCAAAAGCTGTGCGAAAATAGTGATTTCATCAAGCTAGTTGCCACTGTAAAACAATCTGTAATTGTCCAATTGTTTCTTTGGAATCTGTATTGTATTTTTCATCTACTGTACTCATTAGTGCATAAGACAGTACATAACACAAATATATGAAATCATTTTAAGTGAATGGATGACTATTGCTCTGTGTTCTAGAAAATGTTTTAAATCATCTATACATCCTTTTCCCATTTTTATTTTAATAATTAACTGTACAGTGCAAATTGGAATAATTATGGATATCTATTTTATTCTGATACTACTATTTATTAATAGCATAACCTTGAATATTACTTACTATTTCTATTTTTCAGCTATTGTTTTCCTGATAATCATCATATCTACCTTTCCTGTCTTACATGATTTGGTCATATAATGAAAGCACTCTTTCATGGAACCCAATATAGCTGTCAGATAAAGGTCACCTAAGTGTTATTTTTGTTGTTGATGTTACTTTTATTAATACCCTATGTTTTCTTGTTTCCAATACGATAACAAACTATGGGAGATTTCAATGATTTTCTGACTGCCAGGTAACTAATTTTGTGTTTCATATCCCTTAGCAATTTGCAACTTCCTAAAAGCGTTTTATAGAATGTATAATTAAAAGAGAACTGAACTGAAAGCATCTAATTGTGAAAATGTTGAGGACACTTCATGATATCTTCTTAGAAGAGAAAATGTAACTGACCTGAGTGTTTTATAAAAATCGTGGTTAAAACTGGTGCTCCAGACATTTTCTCTCCACTTCCAACACTTACCTTGCTCCAAACCCCAACACGTCTGTGGATGGAACACAAAGTCGCATTGCACACTCACTTTGTCAAATCATCTATCATTTCCCTGGCAAGTTAAATTGGTCAATGCATACAACGAATTGGAGCAAAGGCAATTGCTTTTCTTTGAAGCCCCAGGCATTTGTTTCCGAATAAACTGACTGAATCAGTGAGTTCACATGTAATTTATGATTTTTCATTTACTTGACTTATTTCCATGATGATTGGAGATTAGTTCATTTTAAAGAAGACAAGAGAAATTGGGTTTAAAACTAGACCAAGAAAGCATACCAAGATCAAGTAGTTCAAAGTTATGGTGACAGACTGTCCTAACTCATGCCCCACTCATGAAAGAGATTTTTTTTTTTTGGCTAATATGTGTGCTTGGAGAATTTTTATTTTAATATTATGTTCATAGGGATTAAAATATGAGTTTTATATTAATTTTAAAGGCACAACTAAACTCTTGGTTATATGGAGTGATAGTTTAAAATGTGAAAAACTCCTTGTGTTTATACTTGGAGTTGTGCCTGTTTAGGGATTATGGTCTGAAGGCTGTAGTGATATCTCTGGATTAAAGGTAGGAAGACACATTTTGGTAAGGCTGAAACCAATGCCAAATTCATGACTCCAAAATTTATGGTTGAACTCTAGACTGTCTAAAAATTCATGAATCCCAAATTTATGATTGAGCTCACGACTTTCCAGCATCCAGACTTAAGTGCATGCAATAATAAATAAAGGTTCAGTGAGTGGATCAGTGCACAATTGCCATTTAAAATACTGAACTAGGAATAGCCAACGCAGTGATATTCTGTCTTGATTGTATGGAGGTGGGATGAGGTGGAATAATATATCATTATAGAGACCATTTAAAATACTAGCATTGATAATAATGTACAAATTGCAGTAAAAATAGAGCTATTTTATGTAGAGTAAAGCATATTTTTTGTTTTTTAGTTTTTTTTGTCATTTTTGCTATAATGTACTTTCTTATCCTTGGAATCTTTTGTTGTTGTTGTTGTTTGTTTTTTATCTAAAGTCTCAAGGGATGATAATACTTCTTTTGGGGAGAAAAAATCAAATCCAAAATCAAATTCTCCTTGACCTTTACCCAAATATTTTTTTTAATTACTTTTATCTTGAAATTTCAAGTCAGATGCTGGGATCATGCCAGATATCTTCATGGAAATATTGGTCATCCAGATGCTTCATCCATGGAGTAACAAATGTCTCTAGACTGGCCTTCAAGGCCTTTCATTTTTTGATCCAGATTGCAGATTGTATTTTCTTTATGATTTTGTTTCCCCCAGTAACAATGTTATAGCTCAACAGTTCTGGAAATCCCTGCCCCAGCCCATCTCCTTCATTCTCTTGCCTCAAGCTGCATTCTTCACTGCCTTTGCCCACCAATAGGAATGTTTTTCTCCTTTTCTCTGAACCCACCATAACATCCTGGGTCTTTGTTACATATATCTTTTGCAGGTGCTGGTGTGTTTATTACAAACCTCTCCTTAAAAGCAAGGGCCACCATGCCTCCTACAAGCTTGGACTCCCTTCTATGCCTGATACATAGAGTGTTTGACAATATTTATTTTTTAAAAATTCCATTTAACAAATGATTGACAGAATATTTGTTTATCATTTGAGTGTTTTACCTGGAATAAACAAATTCAAGTCTTACAGATTCTTAATTTATTGCTTTTTAAAAAATATTTTATTAGTTTTAATTTTATATGTGTGTGAGTGTATTGTCTGCGTGTAAGTGCACCCGTGTTAAGTAATGCCTGCAGAGCTCAGAAGATGGTGTCAGATCCCCTGGAATTGAAGTTATGGACATTTGTTATCTGCCATGTGGGTGCGGGGAACCGAACCTGGGTTCTCAGCAAGAGCAGCCAGTGCTCATAACAGCTGAGCCATTGTTCCAGCCCAGATTCTTTATTGTACCTTTAGAATATTATGAGACAATCTAACATTTATACTTAAGGCATGAAATATAAACAAATGCTACATTGGCAAAGTTGAAGATTGAAATATCAACAAAAAATGCAAAGGTTTTAGTTTACTAAAATTAAAAATAGAATTATTTTGTTATCTCTACTATTTTATAGGATTACTGTCTTATCTTGTTTGGGTTGCTATAGCAAAGTACCATAAATTGAACATCTTATAAACATCAGTACTATATTTCTCAAATATGTAAAAAAAAATTATTTAGTTCTGGAGGTTGGGGATTTCAAATCAAGGCACAAATTGAGTCTGCGTGTTGTGAGGACCACTTCCTGATTTTGTGTCTCCACATGGAAGAAAAGGTGAGGGGTCTGTCTGAGGTCCAGTCTTAACCCCAGTTGTTAGCTTGACACAGATGGGAAGAGGGACTATAACTGTAACTTCCTCTCTCAAGTTGCTTTTGGTCAGTGTTTTATCACAGCAACAGAAAAGCCAAACTAGAACAGGTCCCTGTCACTTATGCCATTATGAGAGTACTGTTCTTAACTCATTACCTGGGACGAGCTTAAAATTTCAACATATGTATCTAAGGGGACCACAAATACACCATAGCAATAAACTAGGGAATGATTTGTGTAATATGAGAAATAAATGGTTTCTACAAACTTTAGTCATTTTTACAGACATCAAAAATAGAATACTTGGGGGAAGGAGAGATGGTGGGTAAAATGCTTGCCATACAAGCATGAAGACTTGAGCCTGAATCCCCAGAACCCATTTAAAGCTGGGCTTTGTAGGACAGTTCTGTAATATCATTACTAAGGTGAGATGGGAGACAGCAACAAGAGAATCCACAGCAGACTGTGGGCTAGCCAGCCAGTCTGGTGCATGCATCAGGAAGCAAATAAAACCTGTCTCAAATCAGATGTAAGGTGAGGGACTATACCTGTCCTCTGATCTCCACATACATGCTGTAGCTTGTCCATGCCCACAGTTATACATGAATGTACACACTCAAACACTATACACATGTACACAAACACAAAGAAAGAAAAAAAAACAATTTGAAAATAGTGAATCAAAGAGAATGTATGTTCTACTGCATATACCTATAGTATTAAAGTTTTGTTTGGGGATGAATTTCTTATATTCAGTATTTTATTTCTAATAAGAAATGCTAATTTTAAGCTATATATTTATTCTACTATTTATTTATGGGTATGTGGTGGGTTGTGGGTATGTGCATATATGAGTGCCAGTACTCACAGAGGCCAGAAGAGGCCATAGTCACAGGCATCGGTGAGCCACCCAATGTGGGTGTTAGGAACCAAATTAGGTCTTCCTGGAAGAGCAACAAGTGCTCTTAACCACTGAGCCATCTCCCTAGTTCCCAAGAAATGTTTATTTTTAAAAATATCTTTAATTTTTCCAGAGGAACCAAATTTTTTAAAAACTGTATTAGTGGGTTCCCAAGTGGTCATCTATTTGTCTCAAATGCATCTCTGTCTCCCAAACTACTTCTTCTCTGCTGCAGTACTTAGAAGTCATAAACATGGGTCATTATACAAATGGTTAGATGTATCAAACAGAGGGACAAGAAATTAAGTGGGAGTTTGAGGGACATGGGAGAGGTGGAAGGAGAAGTAGGAGGGTGGAAATTATTCAAATATGATACTCATCTATGAAATTATATATAGTGAGGGTTTTTTTTCTTCTATGAGGTAATAGGTTAGGGCAACATTTATGTCATATTTTATTAAACTTTTCTTCTATACTATTTTTGCAATTATTATAATAGTTTAAATTTTCAGTTGTATCTCAACTTTATAAAATGAGCCTGCATTTAATTATAGTGTGTTTATTATTGACCAAGTTCAATATACAGAATTATCCCTCTCCTACTACTTATACATTCTTGATTATGTTAATTTATTCATTGTGGTAATGAACCACAATGGCTGACTTTTTGGTGGAATGTTGGACTTGCATGTTGTATATACTTGCAGTGACTACCATTGGGTGTCTATTTACTCTTCTCTTAAATACATTATTTATTATCATTAGGTGTGTATATGTGTGTCTATTACATGAGTCGGGGTGCACATGCCATGTCACACACATGGAGGTCAGGGGACAATTTTGTGAAGTTGATTTTCTCCTTCCACTGAGGAATCAAACTCGGGTATTTAGGGTTTCACTCAAGGATTTTACTAGCTGAGCCACCTTGCCAGACCTCTACTTACTCTTGAGTGATTTGGCCTAAGAACATCTTAGGAAGGCTATCATTCTCTGTAGTGTCTTCTGTTCAGTGTCTCTCCCACGTTCCTCTCCTCTTCTACAGCTTATTTTGCCATTAGTTGTGGGATTTTTGTGGTTCTTTAAACACATATGTTCCTGATAGAATGTAGAATATTTTATGTTCTTTTTCTTATGTCTTACTCTTGTTTGCCACTTTTTTGGCTATACTTTCTATTTAGGTCATACTTGTAAAAGTATCTTCATAAATCATTGAGACAAGTTGGACTTGGTGGTACACAACTACTAGTCCATCATTTAAAGAGACTAAGGCCAAAAGATTAAGAACTCAAAGCCAGCATGGCTACATAGTGAGACCCTGTCTCAAACTAACAAAAAAAAATCAACACCAAATAATAATAAATCATTGATGTTATACAGAGATATATTTTATATACCATTTCCTATTTATACATTTATAGGCCTTTGACAAAATTTTGATCAAGCTAATCACTATTAGCTAGTTCTAGCTTTTAACTCTCTGGAATTTTATATTCACCATATTATTGCAGATGGCACTTTGGGATCACAAATTTATGAGGAATATTATTTAAGGGCACAACTTCAGAAATCTGACCATTATTTTTCCAAAACCATATTTGTTCTAGGTTCTTGGTTAAATTTTAGTTTTTATTTCCAAGGCTAGTGTGGGCTCCAAGGAAACTGATCGAGATCAATGGATTACTGTTTTATCCCTTTTGAGATGTGTTATTAAAATTTAAGACCTTAATCGGAGAGAGAATTCAGTGTTTTTACCCCAGATTTACTTTTCCTATATGTTTTTGAGGTTTACCACGTGATATAACAATACTCATAATGTACAAATTTAACTCATTTGTATTGACATTTGATGGACAAGAACACAAGATGCTAAAAGTCCTAAGCATAAGAGACAATCATATAAAGCATGAATTATTCTGAACAAAATGCCAGCTTGGTCATTATTAAATAATGAAACATTGTTCCTGTGTTGCTGATATATAGACATATGAAATACCTGAAAGAAGGAATACATAGATATTTGATTATTAAAGACAATGGAAGAATAACTATCAACCCCTTTTTATTTTTCCCATTGTCCTTGTAAATTTCACAACTTACTTTTCCTATAACTGAGATGTTTATCAGACTCTTTCCCTGAACTTTGGATTTTTCTTTGAAAATAAACAGGCTGGCCCAGTCCAAGTGCCTCAAAATCCCCAACAGTTTCCCAACTTTCTCTTTTCCAGATATTAGAAACGACTGGAGTTGAAAAGACTGAAGTGGAGAAAAAAAGATATGCTTAATTTTTGCTTTTGCACGTACATCTCCTCATAGAGATGTGGCAAAGCACCAGGGCTCCCAGCTGATAGGGAGTATCTTGAACTGTTGTCTCCATTTATTCTTGTTCCTAATCTCACACTGCAGGTGTCTGTACTCCTATTATCTTTTGTCTGGCTAGCTGTGTAGGAGATCCCGTTCTCCATCTCTTTCGGTCCATCCATTTGTCAGATCACGATGGTCCTCTAAAGAATGATCTTGGGCATGAAGATTTTTCAAATGATATTTTTATTGAATCTTTGAAAATTTCATACAACATATTTTGATCATAGTCAGACCCCAGTCTCCTCTCAGGACCTTATTGGTCTAGCTTATTGCTACCAGAGTCATATCTAAATTCATAAGCATCTTTGTCCCATTGCAGCTTGAAAGAAGTTACTTCCCAGTTCACTTTTATTGCTGGCACTGCCAACTTCAGCCTGGCTTTACATTTTTCCTGGTAAGAATATCACACAAGTCAAGACCAAAGCGGTTGTCTTGAAGTTCCCTTTCTCACTTGGCTTCCCTCCAAGGATGATTAGGATATTGACCTCCCTCCTATAAAAACACATCATGCTATTAGCATGTTCAACCTCAAATTTTCATACTGTGAAGTTCAGTTATGAACAGAAGCTGAAAAAATTAGGGCAAAACTATCCTTTTTGAAAATCTGTCATAGTCGGCCTAGCTCTTTGCTTTGAGATGACCTGGTACTTATCTTCTTCATTCTCAGATCTCCAGTCTGTCAAAATTGAAACATAAAGGGAAACAAACATTTAATAGCTTATTGTACTTAACAGGCAAAACCTATGTGGCTGATCTTTAAGAATAAACACAAGCAGCTTTGTGGTCAGCACCAACCCCAAGGGTCATATGTTGATAAATGTTAAAGGCATTGGATAGAACATGTATGATCTGGTCTCAGGAATCCTAGACAGAACCAAAGAGAAAGATTTATAACCAAGTGAGAGTATGGAAGAAAAGAAAGTATTTCCTTTAACAGATGATTTTCTCCTTGTATAAGTCAGCCATATTACTTCGATTGGGGACTGTGGGTACTAGTCAGTAAGGTTTTGCCTAAATCTGTGCTAATTTCTGTCTTAGAACAGAATTTGACTCAGGATCCTCAAATGATTCAAACTTCAGTGGGTGCATATCAGAGACAAGAAGTAAATGTCAGCATAAATCGGAAATACAAGTTCGTCCCTTCAATCATAAACAGAGCAGAATACCAAGCACATTCACATAGATCCAGGCAGATAGCAGGCAGCACAAGGAATGTGCAATATTCACCAGTGTGAAAAGGCAAACACTTTGGTACTTTTGTATGACAATAGAAAACATAAATAAAAGCTTATAAACAAACAAAACATACAGTGGAACTTAGTATATGATACAATGTTTTGATTTTTGAACTAAGTGAGCATACTTTTTCAAAAATAACCTCATATACATATATATCTATATGCATATTTTAGAGTTTTGTTTTTTATTTTATTTATTATTTTTGTATTGTATATATGAGTGTATTGCCTGCATGTATATAAGTGCAACCTTGTCATGCAATGCCTGTGAAGGCCAGAAGAGGCAGTTATGAACATTTATTAGCCACCATGTGGGTACTAGGAATCAAAACCTGATCCTCTGCAAGAGCAGTCAATGCTCTTAACCACTGAGTCATCTCTCCATCCCCATGTTTTTCTTTTTTTCTTCTATTTTCTTTTATTTTTGATAATTTTAATTATTTTCGTGTGTATGTGTGTTTTTCCTGAATGTATGAAATTGTACTTGTGTGTGCAATGCCCATTAAGGCCATAAGAGGGTGTCAGATGACCTGGAAATGGAGTTACACGTGGTTGTTAGCCACCATATGGCTTCTGGAAAACTAACCCAGATCCTCTCAAGAGCATCCAGTTCTCTTAACCTCTGAGCCATCTCTCTAGTCCAGTCATCTCTCTGGCCCATTATTTTATTTTTGAGGTAAAATCTTATTGTGTATTGTAAATTAGATTTCAATTCACTGTGTATCACAGGCTGTCCTTGAAATCACAATCTTCCTGCTTCACTTTATTGAGTGCTAGAATTACAGAAGTATGGCACCATGCCCAGCTCACGTAACACTGCTGTTTCCTCTGGGTTAGACATGACCATAGACATCTGTAAGCAGAGCAGCAGTGATGGCTTGCAGGAGACCATCATGGGATTGGGTCTATTCACATTCCTTCATGGCAGGAAGGGAACAGTCACAAGACCTATCAGGTTCACAAGACCCTTATGAGGGCTTCATAGGATCCTCACTAGGTCCCTTCTGTCCCTGACACTCTAATTGCCACTATATAAGAGGAAAATAATTATTTGGCTGGGGTGTAACATCTTGGTGGCAAATCTGTTTGTGAGGTGCCCATGCTCCTGTAAGTAACCCCAATAAGCTCATTGCTTCACCAAGTTGGACTTGGGAGGAATCCTTTTTGCTTGATCTTGTGGTGCCCTCTCTACCTAGAATAAATAGACATTTCTTTAAATCTGTATGGGGAAAGCCGTGTAGCAGTTCAATACATACACATACGTATATGCATTCTATATATAATTTAATAATTCTAGGCTCAAAAGATTTCCCTGTAGTTCAGACTAAAGATATAAAAAAAAGCTCTATTATCTTTTAGAATTTGACTGATAAATATCCAGTGCAATTTCATTATTGTTTCTTGTTTTTATTGACCCACTCTTTCTCCTCCCTCTCTTTCTCCTCCTCTCTCCCCCTTCTTTTGTCTCTCCCTCTCCTCTTTCTGAGGGTTCAAAGAGGTTTTTTTCCTTATTTCTCCTTAACATGACTGATTTCAGGTTTGAAGCTAGGATAAAAATGAGCAATTTGGCAGTCCCTATTTTTTATTATAAAATTTCAGTGGGATGTAGGCAGTATTTTGTGTGATCTCTCAATCTGAATCTGAGTGAATATTTTATAAAGGTTTTCTTCTTCTCTCCTAATTATTTGATTCCTCATTTCCCCTTACATTCTTGGAGAATCACATGTTTTTATCATCTATTTCACCAAATTATGATTCTGATACAGATTAAATATGTGAATGATTCCCAAATGGACTGGACTGTACATTGTTGGTAGAAAAAAAGTAAGAGATCTAAACAAAAGGAACAGGATCCATATCATGGAATTTATAGCCAAGATAGATGTTCTTTTAAACTTCACACTCCCTGTTATTTATCATTCCCTCCTCAAAAAAACCCCAAAGATCTCTCTCATTAAAAGGCAATAAAAATGTAGGAAAAGCTCCTAAAATAGCTCTCATGTCCTTCTCTTCACTGGCTTTTCCCAAAATGTATAAACTAAGAACTAGGTAAGACAAATGCTTTCTACTGAAACTTCACACATAAAATCCAACTCATTTATCAAAAATACGAGAAAATCTCCAAATAACAATGTGTATAAGCAAGGATGGTTTTAAACCATCTGCCATGCAACCTTTTTCTAGCATTTTGAAGGAAATTCAGGAAATACATTACCTATAGACTATATAATAATAAAATTATGTGAAGCACCAATGCTTTTTATAAATTAACATCTTTAATTTCAAACTTCAAGGCAGAATGAAAGCACAGTGATCTGACAGTTCACACCCCAACATGGTGCTGCTTTTGCCTGTATTTTAGCTGAGTCCATCAAATTTATTAATTAATACTGAAAGCTTTCTTTTCATGAATGAATGAAGGAGTTTTGAATTTTTCTAGCATCATTCTTCTCATTGTATGGCTGTGGAAAGTTCTTTAATGTTGGCTTAAGGTTTTAAAGAT
>NW_008349975.1:2055993-2073425 GCF_000622305.1 Nannospalax galili | reverse complement strand
GAAAATGTATTCATTTTTTAAAAATATTTTATTTATTTTTATTTTATGTGTATGTGTGTATTGCCTGCCTGTAGGTAAGTGCACCCATGTTGTGCAATGCCCTAGGAGGACAGAAGAGTCTATTGGATCCCCTGGAACTGGAACAGTTGTTAGCTGCCATATGGGTGCTGGGAATTGAACCCGGGTCTTCTGCAAGAACAGTCAGCATTCTTAACCTCTGAGCCATCTCTCCAGCCCCAGGAATTAATGTTCTATAGAATGTCATGCAATGCACGGTTTCCATCACTGTCCTCTCCCTTCTTGGGTGATGAAGAGGCTTATAGTCATGCATTCCCATTTGAAGGGCTCTGACTTCATCTCTCTGTTTGCATGGACTTGAGTTCACTTAGCACATATCAACACTCATTTGCATCAACAGTTTTCCTTACCAATGTTTTTGACAGACGATGTATTGATTCTACCAGTAATTTTCTTGGATCTCTGAAGCAATTTCTTCATACCATTTTATATATACAGTGCTTGGAATTAAACTCAATTTTTATTATTAATATATATTTTGCTGAGCTTTTATGAATTTCATACAATATATTTTAATCTGCACCTTCTGTAGCCCCCCTAACAGATTTAATGCATTATATATAATATATGTTAAGGTTTATCAAGTCAAACTTCTATACCCAGATGTCCCTCAGTGCAAATTCTTCCAATGGAGTCTGGTCAGCCTATCTAGAGTCACTCCCTTAAAGAAGATCAATTCTCTCTCACCCAGTAGTAATTAGTTGCTAATACTTCATTGGCTAAGGTTGGGGTCTGCTGCCCATTTTCCCAGTTCTATGCTGGGTTTTTGTCTGATTGAGTCAGCATGGGTCTTGTCATGCTATCACTATTGCTGAATGTTCTTATGAGCAAGTTCCCAGAGACCTGGAAAATTTTGTTTCCTTATGTTTGTGCATCACCCCTGGCTCTTACAATCTTTCAGGCCCTCTTCTGCAACGGTCCCTGAGCCATGGGTGGGATAGGAGTCCTATCTAGGGACATTCACTCTGCAGTCCCTTATTCTCTACACCTTGGCCAGTTGTGGTTTTATGTGTCCGTGGCACTCTGTTGCATGAGGAAGCTTCACTTGTGAGAACTGAGGAATGCATTAGTATTCTCTCTATCCCCTGTCCTCTTATGTTACATAAGCCTTTGGTATACAGGTTTTGTTGTAGATGGGTCACTTAGGGCTGGGCATCGCTCAGACACTTGTTCTCTATGTGTGACATGTTGTGGAACTCTGTAATAGTAGCCATCTCTTGCAAAAAGAAGCTTCTTTGATGAGTGGTGAATGGTAGACTTGTCTGTGAATATAAGATTCCATATTTAGCATACAGTAAGAAATTACATTTGTCTAGGTATATAACAGAGATAGGGTTTTCTCTAGGATCTATGACCTCTCCAGTCATATGTATTTGGTTATGTTTACAGTGCTACCCACTAGCTCCCGCCCACTGAGGCACTGAGAAGACTTTAAGTCCACTTACATACCCCCAAAATAAAAGTGCCACTACTGTACCACTATAGTTTGTTGTGGTATTAGGCTCTAAAGCTGGGGTTGGATCATTGATTGATTTTCTCAGCCCTATGCTACGGAGGTTGTTACAATTCTAGATCTTACTGTGGACAATCTGAGGCTGCTCATTTTCTTCCACTGTACTCTTACTCTGGAAATTTTATCTTTTCTCACCATTTATCTCACTCTCTTTCAAAGTCACATAGACTCTTCCACCGGACCTTCAAAGCCCCACTCCCTGTTTTTTCTCTAAGTAATAATAATGTTGCTATTTATTAAGTTGTTTTATATCCAGAGATCATAAAACTTTTTCACTAAAATGTTTCTTCTGTCAGAGAAGAGTGGATACTATTTCAAGGTAAGATAAGAATGAGAGAATATTATGTTTCTTAAAAATTATATTGTATTTTAAAATGTGTTTTTAAATTTATTTCCATCAGAGTCCATTTCAGGGGTGAGTCATTCAGATACCTGTGTTTGAAGAATAGCTATAGGGTAACATAACCTGGGTTTCCACATGTAACATTTTGTATAATGAGTAAAATGTGAATTAGAACAATTTTTCTTGAAGAACAACAGCCTTTTGGTGTAAAAGAAAAAATACAAGAAGGAAGGAAAGAAGAGAAGGGGAGAAGGAAGAAGAGAGGAGGAGAGTGGGGGAAGAGAGAGAAAAAAGAGAGGAGGAAATGGGGCAGGAGATAGAACGAGGGAACAAGAACATTGTATGATTTTTTCTCCAGTCTCTCTGATTTTGAATTTTTATTTATCTTTATTTTATGTATAAGAGTGTTTTCCTACATGTATGCACTGTGTGCATGCAATGCCTGCAAAGGCCAAAAGGAAGTGTTGGATCCCTGAAACTGGAGTTTAGGACAGTTGTTAGTCAGCACGTGGGTGCTGGGATTTGAACCCAAGCCTTCTGCAAGAGCGACCAGTGCTCTTAATTGCTGAGCCATTTCTTCAGCCCTTCAATCTCTCTTTTGAAGAGTATTTTCTTATATTGCAGCAATTTCAACTGCAGTACTTTTAAATAGACATCATTTTGGTACTTTTTCTTTTAAATGGAATTTGAATAAAATTGCATGAGCTAGGCCTTTCCCATAGCTCTATCTAAGTTTTAAGTATGTGTGTTTTGCAGTGCTTCTTCTCTTCCTTCTAGTCAGGTTCTGTTCCGTGTAGATTTCCCTTATCTGTATCATATTTATTTCTTTAGATTCTTCTCTTTTATGTTTTTAAATATCTCTATATATCTGGTAATCTTTAAATATCTGGTAACCCCAAGCTATGTTAAAAATAAAGAACTTATAACCCACATACTCAATATCCATTAAAAATTGAGTGCCTAAAGAATCAGATGCACTGCTCTGGGTGATTAAAATTCATCAGTGAAGAAGCAGTAGAAATTTGATGCTTGGCTAAAGAACAATTGAGGTCCCCATGCCTTTAAACACCATCGATCTTACTTCTTGTGCCTTGTGGTGTCTTTATAGCTTGTCTGTCTCCTTCCCAGCTAATGAATGCTAATGGATGCTTGTTTGCCTGTATTCTAGAAGTGAGGCAGGAGATTGGATTGGAAAGTGCTGCTCTTTAATAAATAGATCTTCATTTAATTCCAGAACTTCTCTCTAACCCACCCTACTTATTGTTTCCAAATCTTAAATGTTCTTCATTTAATTTTCTAGAAAAAACTTACCTAGTTTCTGCCTGTAAACAGGTAGTCACTGTCTGCATGGGGCATAGGAGATAGGTTGAGTTCCGATTGGTCTTGGTAGATACATGGCAAACCAATCTCCTAGATGTAAATCTTCCCTTCTCAAACTTTGGAATTTTCAAGTCCAGTGCTTCTCATGCTAGGTATTTATGTGTGCGGTTTGTCTGCCTTTATGTGTTAACTAAAGCATTGGTGGGAATCTTTCCCCAGGTACCTTTCACTTTTTCATCTCTGTCCTAGTAGCTTATTAATTTTTAAAATTAACTTAAATTTAAATTTAATTGTAGTTTTAATGGCGTTTCTGGGGGAAGATATCTATATCTATAGATAGATAGATAGATAAATAGATAGATAGATAGATAGATAGATAGATACATAGATAGATACATAGATACATAGATACATAGATACATAGATACATAGATAGATACACAGATAGATAGATGATAAATAGACAGATAGACAGACCACTGTTTCTAACTGAAGACATGTTTCTTGAATATGTCATCCATGTTATTGCATGGAATTTTGGAGTACCAGCCATCACAGCTGTTTTTAGTCGTGGCTATTCCTAAAGCATGAACTCCTACCTCCCCATATTTGGCTGTAGGAAAATTCATAAGTGAGCCCAGGTGAACCCAGCTTTGCTGGCCCAGATAGAAACTGCCTTACTGAGCCCAGACCATGTTGAATAATGGGTAGGAAGTGCTTCGTTACGCAGAAGTTATGCAGTATAAGCCCCATAACTTGCTAACACTTGTTTTCTTAGCATTTAAGAAAACATGTTAAGATCATGGCAGAAATTGTTTCAAGAAATTATCCCAATAAAGTTAATACAACGTACTTAAACTTAAGAAAATTCCTCTGAAGTCTGTATTATGCTCAGTTTAAAGACTAGAAAGCCAAATGCACAGGAAAAGAATGCCATTTAATAGAATAGTGAACTGAAAGACAGAATCCAAGTATCTACTTGGGCTTTGCCATTTATTTCAAGTACAGGGACAGATATAAGACACTGATCTGCTTTATATTCTCGTTGGTTCTCAAACTCAGTTAAAGCGTGTTCACACTGACCATCCAAATACCTCACCTCTCCTCATAATAATACTTATGTAGCACTTACTTGTCTTGGGAACAATTATAAATGCTTCATACATCCTAACTTTACATATATTAGCTTATATACCTGACATATGCTAATCATTTGAGACCTCACTGCAGCAATGGGCACTATTGTTCTTTTGTTTCTTTATTTTTATTTTATGCGTATGAGTGCTTTGCCAGCATGTATGTAAGTACATCATGTGCATGCAGTGTTCACAGATGCCAGAGGAGGGTGTCAGATCCACTGGAACTGGAGTTACAGATGTCGTTAGACATCATGTGGATGCTGGAAACAGAACCTGGGTTCTCTGGAAGGGCAGCCAGTGCTCTTAATCTCTGAGCCATCTCTCCAGCCCTGTTCTTATAGATGAAAACAGAGACAAAGCCAGTTTTGGTGTCAAAAAGGCACTTGGTGAACTCAGGAAATCTGACTCCAGAAGACTTTTCTTTCCATAATGCAATACTGATCTCAAATGCGTGCACTCTAATACCTGTCCATTTGTACAAAGTATCTCACATCTCTGTCATTCTTCCTACAATGCAAATCCAGCTTATTTTCCAAAACCTGTTTGCTTCATAAGCCCATATATAAACATACCTGCTCACGATAATTTCCTTTTTCCTCAAACACATATACTTAGGTTACACAAATTTTTGTTCTCTAAGTTTTTAAAAAATATATGTCTGTCCCCTACACCAAGAGAAAATCTTCAGGTAAAGAAAATTTTCAGAAATTCTTATCAAAATAGTAAGTATACTTACTACTAGTAAGTATGCTTATCAAAATAGTAAGCTCACTTTGTAAAAACCTGCTAGCTGGAGTTTAACTGGAACATGTACTGGATTAGTACCATGACTCAGTATTTGGAGCACTCCAAACTCATAAGATCTACTTGACTAAAGTATCTTGTTACTACAGCTCCTGGTGGAGCTGATTTGTCATTATCACACACAGTTTTTAATCTAGCAATAGTGGAGAATGTAAGTGACTCTGCACACTGTTTGAAATACAGCAGAGATTACCTAATTTGTTCCCACTTTATATCCTTTCTCTCTTGGGAAAAGAGAAGGTAACTCTCCATGTTTCTAGTTTGCTCAGGTAATAGTTGGGTAGTTAGAGCCGTTTATACCTTGATGCACTTACTAGGTTCTTTCTGGACCAGTGTTCTGGATGTTATAAGCATGTATTTTTCATTGTCATTACTCCTAACTAAATACTTGCAAGCCATGTATAAAACTATATTTTTGAATATTCCTGAAAAGTTCTTCATCCAAATTATCTTTTTTATATGTTTTAACTTTTTGACAATTTCATACATGAGTATACTGTATTTACATCATTTTCCAACCCTCCTTCTCTCCCTCCTTCTCACCTGTCCCTCCACCCCTCTCAAATCCATGACCTCTTCTTTATTATTGTTTTACACATAGACACAACCCACCGAGTCCAATTAGTGTTGCCCGTGTGTGTGTGTGTGTGTGTGTGTGTGTGTGTGTAAGACTCACCACTTAGGAGCAGATAACATATCAGGGGTCTGTCTATGGACAAAGCTGGTTCCCCCTCTCTCTGCAGCCATTGATTGTCTGTAGCTCATCATCTAGGCTTTTGTAAAGTGTTCCCTTTTCCAGTTTGCCAGCCAATTTTTCAATGGGAACATTTACTAACTATCCATTTTGGATTTGGCAATATTCTAAAATCTGGACTATAATAATGCCAAAAAGGGCATAATCTTTCCCCTACCAGAGCAAATAATTGGATTTCTTTGCATCTTGTACGTCTCTAAAATATCGAGTATGGGGCTGAAGAGATGGCTCAATGGTTAAAATTAGCACTGATTCCTCTTCTAAATGACCTGGATTTGGTTCCCAGGACACACATGACAGCTAACAATTGTTTATAACTCCGGCTGCAAGGGATTCAATATCCCTCTTCTAGTCTCTTTGGTAATGGCATGATGGGTGCACTTCTACATATGCAGGTAAAACACTCATACATATAAAATAAATATAAATAAAAAATTTTAAAGTACTGGATCTCAGTTTTAAAAAGTTTTGGAGCAGTTCATGGAAAACTTTTTTGTTAAAAGAACAACTATGTTTTGCAAGATATAAAGATGTAAGCTGTACAAAGTTTGTACCTAATTTTATCCTTAAAAAGCTCATATACATACACGCATGCATATGCATGCCTATCTTTCTGTGTGTTTGCATGATAGAGAATTACCCAGCATGAGAATGACTCACATGGACTTTCATACATCAAAGATACATATTTATGTTGTTTGAAATATTGCCGAACACATGCATCAGAAAACTAGGAAAGATTTGAGATAGTCATTTTTGTTCCTCTGGCAAATATTTCATGATTTACAGTTTTCCATTTATGGAAGAATTTTTGTTAGGAAGTTATATGATGATATAATTGCTTTAAAATGTCTATGAAGATTCAAATTGGGTTCCTTCAGTTAGATAATTCAATATGATAGTGATGAAAAGACATCTTGCTTCTTAGGTCTACCCAAGTCTATACATAATAAATCTTATATCTTAAATGTATTATAAAGTATAAAGTTTTTTTCCCATATATGATCTCATTTAGATTTTGGCCCAGATATACAGAAGTATATTTTTATATGTATGTGTGTGCATGCTAGACACAGGCATTCATTTTTATTCAAAACTAATGAAGACATACTCATGGATTAAGAGACTCATATAACAAACAGAAGTATATTTTTTTCTTTGCTTTGCTTTACCCCTTGGCCTTAGAGGTTTGAAGCACCATCATTAGAGATTAGCTTCAGGAAATTAGTGACTCTTCAAGTTTTGTGGATCTCCTTTATTTTTCAGATGAAAGGAACCACATTTTTCAGAGACATAGTTCTTCTCTATGGTATGAAACAAGCAATCTTCCCTCTCTGACTTAGCATGACACTGCTCAGCCTATACTGCCGCATTAGCATTTGGGTCTGACAATCACAAAAATGAGAAGCAAAGAAAGCTGGGCCCCTTGTTGTCCATAACTACACCAGGAAACCCTTCCTACGATGCAAAGTTGGGGCAAGGATCATCTTCAGTTCTGCAACCACAGTTACCAATAATCATGACTGAGTTAGTTTTAAGAAACCTGATGTTTTAAAAAATAAGGATGCTGAAGCCAAGTTTTCAAACTCAAACATCAAATGCAAAACGCACCAACAATCATTGACCAAATAATTCTAGCATCAGACATTAAAGGTATAAGCAAATGGTAATAAAAATTAAAGAAAAGAGTTCCTGTCTCAAATAGCAGCACATACAGGCTAAGATTTTAAAGCCACTCATAATTCCTAGTGAACTGTTTAAAAAGAGACAGGAAGTGCAAACAGTTTATAATTCCAAGCCTGTCATCCCGGCAAAGGAGACCTGGAATTGCAAGCATTAATGAAATGTTTTCAGCTTTGTTGTTAATACTGGTCTACAAAGCAAGACTTTTACCAACACTGTTTCTTTATAGCTTCCTGATATGCCTTAGCACAAATGTTCAAGGAATGTCTAAATGGAAACAGACACTTTTGCTCCAGTTGTAAATTTATTTTTGGAAGTTATGGCTCTGATTGTGACGTGTTATCTGCATTCGTTGATACAGCACACAAATCTTTATAGGGGTGTCATTTTCCTTCAGCAATGCATACATTATGAACTTTAGCAAACATTCACTAAAGTGGAGAAAATATTAAGGAGCTGAATGCTGAAGTCTGCTTTCTGCTTGTGTGATGACCCCCTTTTTGTCATTATTCAAGAGAAGCAAAGACCATTAGAGAAAGCTAATTGCCTTCAGAGTCCTCAGATTGTACTGATACTACTGATAGAAGAGTTAAGTCAAATTGCATTCTCAAAACAGTTCTGGGAACATACCACTTCCAGTAATGGTCCTATCAACCAGACCTAAAAGCAGAGAGGGCACAGATGCACTTAAAGGCAATTATCCATCAACATTAGAAAATATGTTTAGCAGATTAAGAGAATTGAGTATGTGCAATATATCTTGATTATAACAAAGCAGTTGATATAGCATTATTCAATTTATTAGCTATATTAATTTAAATTGGTTTAGGCAGAAGTATAGTCAAATGAACTACCAGCTATCAAAAGAATCATAAATAATAGATAACAATAAACACATTTATTTTACATGCTCCTAATTTAGTTATCCCCTTGTCCAAATTCTCCTTCACCTCAGAATATGACAGGGAATATAATAAATTCCACCCTATAGTTATCTTTTCTTAAGATCTTTTAGAAAATCCATTTGTTCTTTAAAATTGCAAGGGCCCATTATAGTACTATCAACAACTTCCATTATTCAGAGCTTTCTTTATCTCTAGTAAGTGTTTAGCTCCCCCTTTCACTTCTGTTTGATGTCTGTACTTTATGGAATAAGCAGCAGTATAGGTCAGTGGAAACAGCTTTTGCTTACACACATACACACACACACACACACACACACACACACACACTATTAACTTTGGCTTCTCCAAACATTTTGGTGGAGATGACACAAACAGTGTGGTTCAAGCAGCACTTTTTTGTTTCTCATTTTGCTATCCACCTTAACCAAGAAGTAAATTTTCCTGAATATAGACTGAAGCAAGTCAAGAGTTTTAAATTGGTAATTAGTCCTTGAAAATCCAAAACTTGTAGCAAAGACACACATTTGAAGACAGTGTGACCCTATTCAACAAAAGAGAAAGTATAAGATCCAAGAAGCAATTCCTGGACTAGAAAGGAGACTCAGTTAAGAAAGTTCCTGCTGTGTAAGCATGAGGACCTGAGTTTGGATGCATAGTAATGACATGAAAAGATGGTATGCTCATGTGTCTGGAACAGGTGAGGCAGAGACAGATGGATCTTCAGAACTCAATATTCAGTCAGTCTAGTCAATCAGTAAGGACCAGGTTCAGTGAGAGACCCTGCCTCAAAAGATAAGGTGACAAACAATTGAAAAGGATATCTGATGCTGACCTCTTGGCTTCACACCCCCCTGCATGTACATACATGCACACATGCACACACACCTTTACACTACACACAAAATTTTGTAAAGAAGCACTTTATTCCTATGTCTCTATTCATATTTATATCTATCATCTATCATCTGTCTAATCTATCTATCCATCATCTATCTATCTATCTATCTATCTATCTATCTATCTATCTATCTATCTATCTGAGAGAGCATCTTTATATGTAGCCCAGGTTGGTTTGAAATTAATAATCCTCCTGCATCAAGTTTCCAAAGTGCTAGGTTTATAGGCATGCAGTACCATGCTCCACCCCCCCTTCTTTTTAAGAGACAGACCACTTTAAGGTCTATACCTTAAATAGACTATGATCTATACCTTACATAGTCATTGTGTTATTTTTCAGGACTCTGTTTCTCAGCATGGTGATGGAAGTCGTGAGGATCCAGGAAAGGGTTATAAGATAGGATCTAAGAGAACTTTCCTTTACTTTTGGAGCATTCTTTGGGAGCTGCTATAATTATAAAACTATTGAATCAATACTTAGATCATTAGAAGGCCAGTCAGTCTAACCAGTCAATGAGGATGAGGTTTGGGAGACACCCTGTCTCAAAACATAAGGTGGCAAGCAATCAGTACTATCTAACAATGGCCTCCTGACTCCACACCTACAGAGAGAGAGAGAGAGAGAGAGAGAGAGAGAGAGAGACAGAGAGAGACAGAGAGAGACATAGAGAGACAGAGACAGAGACAGACAGATGGACAGAGACAGACAGAGACAGACGGACAGAGACAGACAGAGACAGAGATAGAGAGACAAAAAGAGACAGGGATACAGAGAGAAACACTAAATCAGTTTTAAACTGTAAAAAAAATTGCATGTCTGGAGCCATAGCTCAGCGATAAGAGCGCTGGTTGCTTTTGCTTAGGACAAGAGTTCTGTACCCAGCACCCATAAGATGGTTAACAACAAACAGCCATAATTCTAGTTCCATGCGATCTGACTCTTTTTCTAGCCTACATGGGCATTGCCAGACACTGGTGCACTTACATACATACATGCATAGTCATACACATAAAATAAAGGCAAATTAATTTTAAAAACTTTAATAAAGGGCAGAAGAGATGGCTCAGTGGTTAAGAGCACCAGCTGTTCTTTGCAGAAGACCCGGGTTTGAATCCCAGCACCCACATGGCAGCTAACAACCACCCATAACTCCAGTGACAGGGGATCCAACTCCCTCTTCCATCCTCCATGGGCACTGCATGACACAGGTGCACTTACACATATGCAGGCATGACACTCATACCCATAAAATAAAATTAATAATAAAAAATTGAAAAGTAATAAAAATTTCAAAGAAAATGTAGTGATACTCAAACATGAGCCTCTCATGGTGGGGTGGGGGTGGGGAATAAGGGGAAAGAGGGCTGTGGGAGAAACATTAAGAATCTCTATGCAATGAATGTAGGATACCTGGGACCCTGGGTAACAGCTGTGGGTCCTGCTGCTCAAGCCCCCTCACTAGTGGTGAAGCAGGCATATACATGGTCACAGTTTGACACCCCGTTTCTTTTCCCTGCTCATATCACACCATTGATTGTCTTGGGAAAGTAAGGCAATGACATAATTATACAGTTTCTGGTTGTTGAACTACCCATACCAGAGGGTTAGATTTCAAATGCACCTGTTTCTCCTTTTCCAAGTGATCTGAAATGACATATGATGCAGGATAGAGAATAGGAGATGAGAGGCCACATGAATGACACTCTTCCTGGAAAGAGAAAAGATTTTTAGAATTGTGATAGCTTTAGAGAAAGAAACTGCCATAACTGCATTGTAAGGTAGTCAAGAAAGAGCAAGTGTAGCACAGAGTGAAAATCTCATTTTCTCACTATTCATATAGTTGTAGACAAATTATTTAATCATCATGAGCATCTTTCCTCATCTGTACCATGGAGAAAATAAGACATATTTCTCACAATTGTCATAAATATAAAGTAAAGCAACATATAAAACGTTTGATTTAATAACTGCTTGTAATAAGCATTCCAGAAATGGCAACTATTATTTTTATTAGATCTTATTTCTTTGGAGTCAAAGCAAATGATGAGAGCAGGATAAGTTACTTCACTTTTATTTTCCAATTACATAAAGATTACCAGATGATATAAATGCATACTTTTAATTGGTACTAACCCTTAAGAGGAATTGATCGTGTAAATCTTTTAGAAAAAACAATTATAATGATTAATATTTGAAATAGCAGGTTTTCAAAATCAAATTATCTTCAAAAGAACATTTTAAAATTTAATGCAGCAGGGACCTGAAGTAAAAATGAGGGTGTTGTTTGCTAATAATACGGCATTTTATACAAAAACCAAGTCTATCTTAAGAATGAAAAATATTTTAATTGGGTTATGTCTGGATATTAATTACCTCACTTAACTGTGTTTATGTCTGTCTCATTTTAAAAATCAATTCTTTTGATTATAAAAATAAGGTATACTTATTTTTCGATCTGAAAATAAGTATAAAAGCAATAAAATTATTCTGCTGCTCGTTATAGTTACCACCTTACTATTTTGCGCATGAGGTTTCCATTTTTATTGTTTCATTCTAATTTTAGCATCTTTTAAAATTTCATGTGTGTGTGTGTGTGTGTGTGTTTGTGCCCACCCATGTGCCATGGCAAATATGTGGAAGTCAGAGGACAATTTGCAGGTGGCTGTTCTTGCTTTCCAAAATAAGGGTCTTAGGAATGGAACTCAAGTCATGAAGCTTTGCAGCAAATGCTGGCATTTTCACAGCTCTTCCCTGACATCATACCTCCTTTCGTTTTCTGAAAATATTATCTTGCTCACCATCTCACTTTGTTAGAATTTTAGATATTTAATCAGAATTTTGCCCCTTCCTTCTTGTTCTTAACTGTTAATCCTACCAGTGCTTTTTTCTTTGAGTTACTATTCAAACTTATCAGTGTTGCCTTTTCCACTAGCTTCATCTTTTTTGTGCTTGTTTTCATTTTTCTAACCTTAAAACCCCTTTACTTCAAATTAATTTTCCTCTGCTTCTCCATGTTCATTCTCTACAATTTTCTCCTGAGTTTTGTGTTCTGAGAGGCTCTGGGCAGATTTTGGTGGGGGTGGGGTTTGTTTGGGGGTTGGGGGTGGGTCCCCCTTTGGTTTGACTGCTTGAGCCTTACTCCTTTACCTAGGAAGCTCACTTGAGCACATTCATCCGTGACTGTGTCCCTCTTTCGTTTCCACAACACCATTCTTGATTTAAAAAAAAACTTCCTCTTTCAAATTTACATTTTTTTCCACTTTGGGCATGTCCATTTTGTTTTACAGCTTTCTCCCTAGTTCTCTGTAAATGGATGCTTTACAAAGGTTGCATGGTTTGTGCTTTCCACCTATTTCATGTTACACTGATGAACACAATATTTGACTCAGCTGTTTAAAAATGTTCATGCTGCACCTGATATGACAGCCTTTAGTCCCAGCACTCAAGAGGCAGAGGCAGGTGGATCTCTGAGAATTTGAGACCAGCCTGATCTACATTGTGACTTCTGGTCCAGCTGGGGTTACAGGGAGATCCTGTATCAAAAAAACAAAACAAAAAAAAAAAACAAAAAAACAAAAAATTCAAAACATTTTTAGTTTTTTGCTTGTAGTTAAATTATTGTATGTTTACTATTAATTCCTTAAAACAGTATTAAATATTGAAATTTTATCTAAATTTATCATTTTAATTAACTATTGACAATTTTATTTTTTATTTCTCCAATATTATATATTTTTATTTATTATTTTTATTTTATGTGTATGAGTGTTATGCTTGCATGTAGGTAAGTGTACCCATGTCGTGCAATGCCGGCGGAGGACAGAAGAGGTTGTGGGATCCCCTGGAACTGGAGTTATGGACAGTTGTTAGCTGCCATGTGAGTGTTGAGATTCGAACCCGGGTCTTCTGCAAGAACAGTCAGTGTTCTTAACTGCTGAGCCATCTCTCCAGCCCCTATTTCTTCAATATTATATATTTTTTAATTTGTTTTATTTTATGTCATGCGTTTTGCTTGCATGTGCCACGTGCATGCAGTGCTCAAGGAAGCCAGAAGAGGGCACTGGATCCCCTGGAACTGGAGTTAGGATGGGTGTCAGCCACCATGTTGATGCCAGGAACCAAACCTGGATCCTCTGCAAAAGCAGTAAATGCTCTTAACCATTGAGCCGTCTCTCCAACTCCCCCCCCCTTTTTAAAAAAATTTTAATGACCTAGAAAAAGGCATGAGTATAGTATCAGTTGTAAAGAGATTTCACCTCCAAAACAAGACCACTGAAAGATAATGTTTGTAGGTCTCCCTACAAATTTCTACACAGGTTCCTCAATCAGCCTCCAGTCACTTTAAAAATCTCAGTGTTAGTAGCAAAAGCAATGAGTCTGTCTGCAAGGAATAGCATATTCTAAAATTATATGGAGATCTTTTTTAAAGGTTAAAGAAACTTATTCAACTTTATGTCTTACAGGGCTTATACTGAGTTCAATATTGTATAACTATTAATTCATCTGTGAACCTAGAAACTTGCAGCCACTTGTGAAAGAGATGCACTCTTGCTTTGGAGTGTGTTAGTGAATATGTTAAAGCTGTAGTGAAATGCTTCTTCTAATCTTGTAGTTATTAAATTTTTTTAAAAAAATAATGATAACTGATGACTTTATATCCATGCTCAGATGCCAAGGAGCTCAGAAAGCAACTGACTGTGACTAGTAATAATCAGAAATATAGAGATTAGAAAGGCATGTGCAAACACCTTAATGTCAATTGCATTAAAAACGAATTTTTTTTGTATGAAACTGTGTATTTTAATAATGAAATGGAGATCTTTTTTAAAGGTTAAAACCTCATTTAATTTTGTCTTATAGGGTTTATACTGAATACAATATTGTATAACTGTAATAATTCAACTGTAAATCTAAAAATTTACAGCCAATTTTGAAAGAGATGCATCTCAGCTCTGGAAATTGTTATTGAATATGAAATGCTTCTTCTAAGTATGTGGTTATTCAATAAATAATTTTTTAAAAATTACTTCTCTAGGAGCTAGGGATTTGCCTCAGACCAGAGTTTGGATTCCCATCACCCATGTAAAAAGTCAGGTGTGGTGGAGAGAGCCTGTGTTCCCAGTGCCAGAGAGGCTGAGATGGTCGGATCCCTAGGACTTGCTGGAAAGCCTGTCTAGCTTAATCAGTAAACTCCGGGTTCCATAAGATATCCTGTCTCAAAAACTAAAGTGGAGAACAACTGAAGAATACAAAGAAACTTCAACCTCTGAAATCCGCATGCATGTGAATACATGTAATTCCACTCTGGAGAGGGAGGGGAGAGGGAGGGGAGGGGCAGGGGCAGGGCAAGGGATAAAGAGAAACATATACACACACACAAAAATCACTTCTTAAAAAAAAAAAAATTGGAGGCTGGAGAGATGGTTAAGAACATTGACTGTTCTTGCAGAAGACCCAGGTTCGAATCACAGCACCTACATGGCAGCTAACAACTGTCTGTAACTCCAGTTCCAGGGGAACCAATAGTCTCTTCTGTCTTCCGAGGTCATTGCATGACATGGGTGCACTTACCTACATGCAGACAATGCACACATACACATAAAATAAAAATAATAAATAAAATATAAAAAAAGAAAAACTAATTTAGCATATATTGGGACTCATAGGTTCCCACATTACAGGGTGATTTATTTTCTTGTATGTTTTATACTTCTCTCACACTATATTTTCAGTATAGTCTCGATAATGTTTACAGTTGCTTGTTTTCATATCTGTTGTCTCTGGTACAAGAAATCAGTGGTATTTGCAAGTCATATTTCAAAGTGTTATAAACAAACTCATCCTGACATGAGTCTTTATCCTTCAGGAAAGAGACTCTGGCAGTACATCTCAGCAGGAGACAGACAGGGCGGGGAGTGGCACTTGACATTCCAAGATAGGAAATCAGTTGCAGAAACAGCTGAGCCTGGGAGAGCCAAGAGGGCTCGTGGAGGGATTATGTTCTCTCTGATTTGTCTGTTCTGGCAAGAGAAAATGTAGGACTGTTTCAGAATAACTGGAAATAAACTCAAGCCTTCAGGGTAGGGTGGCCAAGAGAATTGTAAGAAGGAGTATAAGCGTTCAGATAGAAGATTAAGAGATGCAGACTGCAAATACCACTGACAGTAAAAAGAGATCAAAGAGAATCTGCCCCCAGTGGAATGAACTTGTCCTTCTTCAAGAATGAGTTACAGTGAAAGAAAGAAGAACCCTCCATGAAGATTGCTAATGTTTTTTCACTACCGAGGATTAAATCTAGCATCTTCTACATGCTAGACAAGCACTTTATCAGTGAGCTGCATCTCTTAACTTTCTATGGAGATTACTAAGCTATTCCATTTTTTAAATATATATATATTTACTAATCAAGGCATGGGGAACCCATACCTGCAGGAAAAAATGGAGCAAAAGAAGCACAACTGAACACAGAATCTACTTTGTGTTCTTAGCAGTCAATGAAAAATGATTGCTAGAAACGGAAATTTTACATTGGGAGAGAAGACAGTATATTTTAGTTTCAATTAGTCAATAACAGAGTCTATAGGAATGATGTTGTAATAGCTCAATGACAGACTGGGATGAAATTGAAGGGCCAGGGTGCAGTGGAGGTTGGTTCTTTCCTTAAGCCTGCCCCTCATTGTCTGTATTAGTTCCAAAGGAACAGAGGCCACCAGAAGTATCAGCTCTCATTTCTAGGCCCATATACCTATAGACTTCTTCTCTACTTCAGATTTGGTATAGCCAAGTCAACCCTGTGTAATCACTTCAAGGAAATGATGGTTCATGGAAAAACTACTTCTGCTCACAGTTTAAGTGTCCTAAAAGAAAGGACCCCAAATGAGAGACAGGCACATGTGAAATAAATAGCTAACTATGATCAGGAAAGAACACTAAGGAAATTGCACCTTAGTGTTAGGAAAATTCAGAGTAGAGTCAATAATGGAAAAAACATACAGGCATGATGCCATCTTGAATTTACTTAGCATTCATCACAGTAGAAGAAAAATAATAAAGAGATTAAACAATTCTTTAAATTCCCTTTAAAATGATTTTAAATTTTTTTCATTTATTTTTTATGTGTATGAGTGTATTGTCTGTATGAATGTAAGTGCACATATGTTGTGCAATGTCTGCATAGGTCAGAAGAGCAGTCCCTGGAACTGGAGACCTGGACAGTAGTTAACTACCATGTAGGTACTGGGAACCGAACCCAGGTCCTCTGCGAGAGTAGCCAGTCTTCTTAACTGCTGAGCCATCTCTCCAGTCCCTCCTTAAAATAATTTTCAGTATATGTTTGTTTCCATAAGTCTTTCTTGAAAGCTTCTTTAAGTCTTTATATATCTAAAATTCATTTTAAAAGATTTATTTTAAATTATGTGCATGCATGTGTGTCTGTGTGTGGGTATGCACACATGTATGTAGGTGCTTGTAAAGGCCAGAAGAGGCATTGGTTCCCATCTCCTGGAGCTGGAGTTATAGTTGGCCAACGTGGATGCTGGGAACCAAATTCAGATTTTCTGGAAGAGCAGCAAGTACACTTAGACACTGAGCCATCTTTCCAGCCCCAGTATCAGAAATTCTTTAGTTGAATAATTAGTTCATTTATTTCCTTCTTGTGTCTTCAAAATATTTCAGACTGTTAATTTGCTTATACTTATAAATTTAGACTCATTCCATACAATTTAATAAGCAGTATCCTTGTTTGATGATTTCCTTATATCATGTAATTTCATGTAAGAAAATATTTTAATTTCCACAATTTTTCTGCTTGAAAATATATTTTTAGGCTGGAGAGATGACTCAGTGGTTAAGAACACTGACTATTCTTACAGAGGACCCGTTCGAATCCCAGCACCCACATGGCAGCTAACAACTGTCTGTAACTCCAGTTCCAGGGGATCTGACAGCCTCTTCTGTCCTCCTTGGGCATTGCACAACATGGGTACACTTACCTAC